>NC_085096.1:1762500-1765000 GCF_963422355.1 Corticium candelabrum
CACACGCCCGCACCGGTCCCGTGTCGACCCTATGCATCGCCGTCCTTCGCAAAGCTTCGAGCGATCGAATATCTCTTGCCGACGAAACTTACTCTTCTATCGCTTGCGTTTCTCTCCAAATTCTGATTGCATTTGCAGCGAATCCAACCTACACGTTTTCTGCAGCAAGCGCTACACGGGGAGTGTGTCGATTTCGATCGAAACAAGCGCGAAGAACAAGATTCGAATTCATTCAGCATATCCGGGACCTCGCAACAAAGATTGCACGTGACGTGTCCACAGACCTATATTTACACTACAGTATCTTGCCCGTACGAAGGACGGGCCATGGATCCTAGTTATAATTAAAACAATTATTGATTATTTATTAAATTAAAATACCTTACAATAAAATAAAAACAATCAATACATAAATTAAATTAAAATATTTATTCATTATTAATTAAAAAATTAAAATTATTATAATTATTGAATACTAATTAAATAAAATTAAAATTAAAATAAAATAATAATTATTGATTATTAATTACATTAAAATACCTTACAATGAAAATAAATATAATTAATAAATAAATAAAATTAATTAAATTAAATCAAATTAATTATTGATTATTAGTTATATTAAAATTAAATTTTTTATTGATTATTAATTAAAATAAAATAAAAACAGTTATTGATTATAATTCATAAATTAAAATAATTATTTACTGATTAATAACATCAATGACAAGGACTCACCTGTGCTGCACTAACTGTTCCCTCTACAGCTCCAGCGACATGCTTAGCAGAGTTGATGAGCTGCTCCTGACATAATGGGCTGCTGATTGTTGGGGCAACGATCTTTGTGATGCCAACAAGTTGAGATGTTGCTGTAGCCATTCCTGTAATGTAAGATAGACGTGTTTTACTTGATTGTTGGACACACGTATACATACATGTAGCCAGACAGACAGACAGACACACACACACACACACACACACACACACACACACACACACACACACACACACGAACACACAAGCGGGGACACACACACACACACACACACACACACACACACACACACACACACACACACACACACACACACACACACACACACACACACGCACACGGATAGACAGACAGACAGACAGACAGACAAACAGACAGAGACACATCCATGGACACACATGCAAGCAGACAGATAGACAGACAGACAGACAGACAGACAGACAGACAGACAGACAGCTCATGGGATACTTCCTGAAATAGCTACCAAGCTGTTGTCTTCTTCCCGGTTAATTGCTATCCCTAAGCCAAATGGCGATGTGAGACCCATTGCTATCGGAGAATGCATTCGCCGAGTAACCTCGAGAGCCATCTGTGTGCAAATGAAAAACAGTTTTGCCAGCTTCTTCTGCCCTATCCAGCATGGAGTTTCCACAGAGAATGGTTCAGAGTTAATTATTCACCATATTGAGCTGATGCTGGAACACAACCCTGATTGGATTGTGCTGAAGTCCGATGTAAAGAATGCATTCAACTCTATCAATAGACATCACCTGCTCAACGAGCTACGCCAGTCCTTCCCTGAGCTATACAATTACGCATCACAGATGTATGGTGGATTCAACTCACTAGTCTTCATGGAGGGTGGTACAGCAGTCGCTATATCATCGGAAGAAGGCATCCACCAAGGCGACCCTCTTGGTCCAGCCTTGTTTGCCACAGCAATTCATCCAATTCTGAGGGATCTCCAGGAAAGATTTCAAGAAATTCATGTCCTAGCTTACCTTGACGACGTGTTTCTATTGGGTCATCCGGACAAAACCTTGGAAGCTTTCCAGAATCTAAAGGATATGTTCCTTTCTGGCAGTTTATCCGTCTCAGACTCCAAATGCGAGATCTTCAGTCCTTCAGGTACACTGTACCATCAATACCCCTAATACTTACATTCAAGTAACATCTGAGGGCTCAATGTTCCTCGGAACTCCCATCGGTTCTACTGCTTTTGTTGAGTCTTCTTGCTCTCAGATCGCTCAGTCAGGGTCTTCTTTGTGTGACTATCTTCCAAAATTAAATGACCCTCAAAGTGCTCTCCTGCTCCTTCGTCATTGTCACGTGCCGAAGCTAGACCATCTGGCCCGGACTGTACATCCGAATAATATTAGGAAAGCTGCTTCTATCCACGACTCTATGACGCGCGCAACATTTTCACAAGTACTAGGCTTCCCCGAGTTGGTTCTTCCATGGGAGCAAATATCACTGCCAGTACGTCTGGGTGGATTTGGTATGTCATCCCTGTCGTCCACCTTCAAACTCGGTTACGTGGCTTCATGGATACACTCACTTGCTGAACTCCCACTTCGTTTTCCTGCTGTAATACCCATGGTTGACAACGTGGTTGACCATCAATTTGGTTCAGTTGGTGATGCTCTTGCCAAGTCCATACCTCCTGACAAGCTTCTGTCTGACTATCTGGCAAATCCTAAGAAACTTCAAAGCAGACTTTCAAAT
>NC_085096.1:1770000-1772500 GCF_963422355.1 Corticium candelabrum
ACATTCTGCGAAGTGCAGCAACTACGGATGGAGCTGCAGCAAGAAGAAGAGAAGACATCAAACATAGCAAATATTCTCAAGAGCAGTTGCCTGGAGGGTACACTCCTACCCTTATTCCACTAGTTTTCGAGCACTTTGGTGGGTGGGGAGAAGAAGCATCAACGTTCCTCAATAAACTTTCCAAACTATATAGAGATGAAGAAGGAAGAAACAATCCCTCAGATTTTAAAACACATTGGAGAAGACGCTTGTCAGTACAACTTCAGCGTTGCAATGCCTCGGTGTTGGCTAGAAAGATGATCAGAGTAACATATGGACAGAATACTGACCAGAGTTTAGATGTTGTTCAACTTTCAATTCAGTAAACTAAATTTCGGTTTGTAGGCTCCGTAGGGGAGTTTTTAATGCTACTTGTTATTTGTGTAATTGTAATTGTAGTTGTGACACTTGTTGTTCATTAGCTGTTACTTTAGTTTCACCTGTATTAGCTTTGATGTATAAAAATATATGAAACTTTGACAGACAGACAGACAGACAGACAGACAAACAAACAGACAGACAGACAAACAATAGACAGACAAACATACATACAAACAAAGAGACAGACAGACAAAGCGATAGACAGAGAGACATACAGACAAACAGACAAACACACAGACACACAAACATACATACAGACAAAGAGACAGACAGAGAGACAGACAGACAAAGCGACAGACAGACAAAGCGACAGACAGACATACATACCGACAGAAAAACAGACAGAGAGACGGACACACAGACAGAGAGGCAGACAGACAGACCGAGAAACAGAAAGAGAGACAGACACACAGACAGAGAGACAAACAGACAACCAGACAGACAGACAGACAGACAGAGACAGACACACAGACAGACAAAGAGACAGACAGAAAGACAGACACACACAGAGACAGAGACAGACACACAGACAAAGAGACAGACACACAAAGACAGACACACAGACAGACAGACACACAGACAGACAAACAGACAGACAGACAGACAGAATGACAAACAGACAAACGTCCGTGTGTGCCCGTGCGTGCGCACGCGCACACACACACACACACACACACACACACACACACACACACACACACACACACACACACACACACACACACACACACACACACACACCAACCACCTACTTTGCTGGCATAACCGTGTCTTCCATCAGTGCAGACTCGTCTTCAACTTCGGGTACCCTCCTGTCTGATGCTCGTTTCTAGACGTAACAAGTAACACATCAGACATACAATGTATCCCACTGCTTGACACCTCAATTCAACCTTCTTCAGAATGATGTCGATGTAGCCGGCAATCAGTTGTGAGATCTGCTCGCCTTCTGCTGTCTGTAATGAGAAAGCTGAGTGAGAAATATGACAAACGGCTCGTGTAAGCATCAATGATGCAGGAAGACTGTCCGTCTATCCATCTAGCTGTGTGTGTGTGTGTGTGTGTGTGTGTGTGTGTGTGTGTGTGTGTGTGTGTGTGTGTGTGTGTGTGTGTTGAGTGAGTTTGTGTGCGTGTGTGTGTGTATGTGCATGTGCGTGTGTGTGTGTGTGTGTGTGTGTGTGTGTGTGTGCGCGCGCGTGCGCACGTTTGTCCGTCTTTGTCTTCAGTATGTCTATCTCTTTGTCTATCTGTCTACTTGTTCTTTCAGTGTCTGTCAGTCTGTCTGTCTGTCTGTGTGTGTGTCTTTCAGTATGTCTGTCTGTCTGTCAGCCTGTCTGTCTGTCTATCAGCATGTCTGTCTGTCTGTCTGTCCATCTGTCCATCTGTCTATCCATCTGCCTGTCCGTCTGTCCATCTGTCAGAGCATGAAATGGCTGACCAAACAACGCCTTTGACTGACCAATGAGACGATTGCATGACAATTAATGATAGTTACCCAAAGCCAAACCCATCACAGTGAGGGTGCTCTTTCGCAACACTAACACTCTCTACATGCACATTCTACTCTCTAATTCAGTCACTCCTAACAGTAAAACAAACCAATCAACACACTTTTCACCATGTAGCGTCCTAAAGCACATTAAGTACTGTCTGCAAGCGTTAACCAGGACCTGCTAATAAAGCTGTGGTTGCAGCAGGTGTGCTACTTACCCTGCTGGTGGCCTGGGTCCTTATCATTCTTGTGTCGTGTACTTAGCAGCTGGCAGATCCGTTTACAGGCTGAGTGGAAAATGCGGATCCACGGATTCACACGATTCCACATCCAATATTATTACACGTATCATATGGTAGTTGGCTTAGCAAGTCTATCTACACACCACGTTTCCTTCCACGGCTTTCTCTGTTTGCCGCTGCGACAGAGTGAGGGCGCAGTACAGGCGCTAGATGGCTATAGAACATTAGAAACTCGATCTGCAAGTAGAAACGTCTTCAGAAGCTCTGTAGACGCATGCACAGTTACTTGTACTACGTGTACTCACTGTATATATATATATATATATATATATACAAAAAATATTGA
>NC_085096.1:1790000-1832500 GCF_963422355.1 Corticium candelabrum
ATTAAACTCTGCATGCCAGAACAATGATTAGACTCTGCTCGCACACATCTTAGTTTTAGTTTCAGCTTCATTTCTTCGATATTTTCAAGCTTGCAGTGACAGGATATGCACAGCAGCGTCGCCAGACCATCACCTTTGACAACTGGTCGAGCGGTAGTCTCGCTAGTCGAGTGGTTAGACTAGCTAGCGGTCTGCAGAAGAATCAAAGAGTCCTCGTTTCATGCCGTCTACCAAGATATCACCGCAAACACGGCAGACGTCTCTTCTTTGTCCATGAGCTCTCATGGCATTTACAAATGATATGTTGAGCTCGGTAAAACGATCCTACGCTGTTAGACACCATTTAGCATCGTTATTGATAAATACTTCCGAAATCATTTTAGTATCGACTTGGTCCAGACCAGAGTTCGCGCGCTTCGCGCGCTCTCTGGTCTGGAAATTCGAGGCTACAAATGTAGCAACCCGTGTCGGCGACGAATTCCCATATGTGACACAAAATTTCCTCTCACCTTGCGACGGATTCTCGCCGATTCGCTCACGAATCATCTTGCACGCGTCGTACACGATCATATTCGGCTCGAACTAGAGAAAACAAAACGCGTAAACGTCAGAACGGCGCGCAAACGGCGCCGCGTCGCGCCGCGCGACACCAAATGTCGCCAATCTGGCGCTCTACGTCGTCGTGACGCGTCGTAACGTAATTTTTCCGTCTGTCCGACGCTGTTCGAGGCGATTCCCGGCCTCGTCGACGGCGTCGAGCGCACACACGCGCGTCTGGTCGCTCGTTTCACTCGCCTGCATCGTTTTGACGTCGTTCTGATCAACGATGTTGATCTGCAAGGCGAGACTTGCCATGATGGCCTAGCTTGGTTTGAAAGCACGCTGAGAACGTCGATAACCACAACCTACTTCGACGGGTGGATCCTATTATCCGGGTGTCAAATTCCATATACGGAAAAGTGTGCTTTATAGAGCCCGGATATGACATACAGAGACAATGGAAATAAAAACAGAAAAATTAAAATAATAAATGTATGTTTTAAACTAGCGAGTAGCTGCGTTTGTCGCTTATTTTAATATTTTTGTGCGTTTAGCTGTGCGTTTTGAGGGTAACGCGCGCTACATGTAGCAAGCTGTGACACATGCGTGTAGGCGTGCCTTCCGCGTTTGTGGCTTGTTTAGCCACGCCTATAGAATTCGACTGCATAAATATCTGGGCAGCCAGTTCTGCCTTTTCTTCTGTATCCGGGTGTCAGATTTCATTGTAGAGAAAAAGTGCGTAGCTACCAGACGATAAAACACAAAAAATGTAAATCTAGTAGCAAATGTAGAGTATGAAATAATCAAACAATTTCCGAGCATTTGTCCGACGCTATTGTAGATGATGAATTGTCTCGCGTGGCCAGACCTTTTCCTGACGCGTCACACACTTCCGGCCGTTGCTTAATTAATTAAATTTGGCTCATGCTCATTGTCTGTTGTCGGTATCCATTTCGTTAATTAACGATGGTTGCTGTCAACGTCACAGCTGAAGTTGTCCATGACCAGTTTGTGCAACATAGACTAAGAACTTTGTATGTGTACAAATAGTTTAATTAATTAGGGGTCGTCCATAATTGTTGACATTTTTTCAAGCGTACAAAGCGTACGCTAAGGGGGAGGGGGTAGAAGTAGTTGTACGCTTTGGGGGCGTGGAATAAAATATCGATGATCTCTTACTGAAGTCAGGATATTGCATTTATGCCTGCGGGTAACTATCGTTTTCAAGTTAATAATACGCATGACAAATATAGCGCGCTAGCTTGGCCGGCGCACGTGTTGGAAGCGTGTATGGCGTGGGACAGGAAGTACTCTGCTGTCCTGAGGGACTTGTCAAAGAGACTTTCCGCTGTTCACAAAGCACCAGCGAACAGATACCATCAGTTTGTGAACGCTTTTGTCTTTGTCAGCCCATCTCTGTCTCGCGAGGAAGGTGTGCAGAAAGCGAAACGTCAATGGAAGACAGCTAGTCAGAACGACGAAATGTGCGCGGCAATCTTTGAAAGGGCTTCCAAGAGGATCGACCAACTGAAACGCAACGATATCACTTCGTTTTTCAAAGTTCAGCCTGAGGTAGCAAATGAAGTTGAGAATTCTCCGCTTGAGAGCAAGAATTCACTGTAGAATTAATATCCCATTTCAGATATCAAAGGAGAGAGCGGAGCATTCTTCTAGTAAGCCCAAGTTAGTCTCGCGTAGCCAGACCCCTTTCCGCCGCGGCCTCCCCGGCGAAATGGGGTCTGGTGTACGGCCTTTGATGTCGCTGTGTGCCGCGTAGCCAGAAATCGGCTATCTGAAGACCGGATTTAGTTTCTTAAACGCTTCACTAAAGACAGAGACTGGTATGCACGCAATGCAATCCTATCTCAATAGCTTCTCTTGTTTCGTAGAGAACAACTCGAAGACTACAGCTAGAGTCGTTGCTGTTTGTGAAATCTGCATGTCTACAGCAGCGATTAAACGATTTGGTCTCTTCCTGGTTGCTACTGTATGTGTTCACCAAAACAACGCACAAAACACATGAAATGATTACCCAAACACAGAAAGACGACTCATCTTGTTTCAATGACGTCATGCAACTCCAAGCCCTTCCAGATATCGCTCACTCCGGACTGTATGCGGTCGCTTTAGACGTCAAAAAACAGCAAAGAGCACTGAGTACGTTCGCATCCAGTACGTTCGCATTCAGTCTCCGTTGTGACACGAGCGCACAACGCTAGATCGTACGACGTCGATCATGGCTGCATGAAATCGAAGCCTGTCGACGTCAACGTCCCCGCGGCCGCGTTTAATCGCTGCTGTAGACATGCAGATTTCACAAGCAGTAACGACTCTAGCTGTAGTCTTCGAGTTGTTCTCTACGAAACAAGAGAAGCTATTGAGATAGGATTGCATTGCGTGCATACCAGTCTCGTCTTTAGTGAAGCGTTTAAGAAACTAAATCCGGTCTTTAGATAGCCGATTTCTGGCTACGCGGCACACAGCGACATCAAAGGCCGTACACCAGACCCCATTTCGCCGGGGAGGCCGCGGCGGAAAGGGGTCTGCCTACGCGAGACTAAGCCCAAGTCTACAGAAGAGAGTCAGCCAATAGAAGTGACTGTAGCCACGCAAGAGATCAGCACTGCTGCTACTGCTGCTGCTGGGATAGGCGTTGACAAACTTGTAGAAGACAGTCAGTGTTGTGCTATTACACACCTGTGCTTGCAGATAGAGATAAATTACTCTGACCTGCTCTCTGATGATGTCAGGTCACACCCAGAATTCATGAAAATGCTTACTTCTATTGCAGTGTCATCCAAAGAGTACTTCTACCTTTTCTCAGCTTGGAAGGACAACCAAACTTTTGTGAAGAGTCAATCAAAGGTAGATGAAGCAAACAAAGCTGCGGAAAAATCACTCAGTGACTTGAAGACTGGACTATTAGAGCTGTCTAACATGAGTGTTGTTACAACGACCTTAGCAGTTCAGCTTCGGTCATGCCAGGAGAAGCTAAACAAGATTTTATCTCTTCTGCCCAACATGTTTGAAACTAAAGAGTGCTTTGGAGAGAGCCATTCCCTACCTTCAAAGTTGCATCCGTGCACAGAAACAACGAAAACATTGCAAACTGACTGGCAGTGGCCGATACACGTTTTTGGCAAGTAACTCATTGGGTTTGAGTTGGGAGTCAGCAATTGACAATATTTCTGAAGTTGAATGTAGTTTGTGCAGTGAGTTATCTCCCCTAAATGCCAAACAGCTTCAAAAACTTCCCCTAATCAGAGACAAATGCTATTACATGGGAATGGAGTGTATTCCAGACTTTGTTTTGCAGAGGTAATTATGCATAGCAGATGTTGACATATGTACGTTGAGAAATGTAGTCAACCAGATTGTTGAATTTTTTCCTGTTTTATGCGTAGAAATGGGTGATAAGTTCATTTTACTGGACTACACAGAATTGTTATTCAGGCCGAACATTGTACATCAGTTGATGACCCTAAACACGGAGATTGACAGTAAGGAGAGAATGACAGAACAATGTTTATTACTGACCCAGCGCACAAAGAAGGCATCATGTTCTACCAAAGACCTGGACCTGTGCCTTTGCAGAGGAAGTATCCCCAACTTCTCACGGTCATCATGGACTTTGTGAAATTGCATGGGTTTGCAGCACATGTAAGAAGACGTACTGGTACCTTGACTTCCTGTGGTGTTAGTCTAGAAGACATTCAAAAGCATGTGCTTCAGAATGTTGATGGTTTGTCAAGCATTTCAAAGTAAAAAAGATTTACAATCTTTTGAAGCCAGCTAGATCTAACACTGCTGAAGCTGCAAGACACAAGGATGCACTAGATATTCGAGTGGGAGTAAAAGCCTGTGACTTGAGTAAGGACAATCCAAATGCCCATGAGTACTTTGCCTCTGTACAATGTATTCGCCAGATGTGCGCTGAGTTTCCTGCAGAATGTAGTATTTTTTCATGTGATAGCAAGGCCAAAGTACACATTGGTGGACAAATAGTTTCTCGATATCATCAGCTACGGCATTTTTTTCCAAATGATGATACACCACATTTTCAAGATCACGACTTTCCAGTACCTGGATATTTAATTGAGCCAGATGGCTACCTTTTGCTCAGACCTGACAAGTTTGGCCGGGAAATCTTGGATGTTCCTGCTACAGGGCCTCTTTGGATCTATAACGGGTGCGTCAAAAACACGTCTACTACCATGTTGGATCACCTAGATGATTTGAGTGATATCTATGATGAAGAATCTTCAGTGAGAAAACCAGTTCTTGTGCTACTGACAGATGGTGGTCCTGACTGGTCACCCAAGTATAATTTGAACCAGTTTTTCTTAGGCCGGTTTTGGAAACCTTGACATGCTCATCAGTGTCTGCTTCCCACCAGGACTATCCAGATACAATCCAATCGAACACTTGTGGTCTCCTTGTTCTAAATGGCTGACCGGAGTGTCTATTCCTGCTTGTCTTCCGGACGAAACGGTACCACCTACCCTGCAATCAATTGATGCAGAGCAGAGAGCTGAGAAGGAAAGAGCAGTCTTCAATAATGCCTTAGATCGATTGAATATGTATGGGAATGGCAAAGTGCATGACAATTTCTGGGTGTCATCAATTGGCATACGAGGGACTGATGGTTCTCATCACAGACAGCTGAAACACACAGACTTTGAAGAAGCCAGAGAAATGTTCAAGGCTCCTATGAAGTTTATCAAGAGTGACAACAAAAGTGCAAACTACTAGAAGAGTGGAGGTACTATGTGAAGCGTATGGATAGGAGATGGGGACTGGTGTGTTTTCGAAAGGGAGCTTGCGGTGACATGCCCTGTGACTGCACAACTGTTGAGGTGAGTGCCAAGAACGTTGTGAAACTGCCCAACAGTGACAGATGGTTAATACCACCAATAACACCTGATCCTGAAAATCCTGGGCATTACATGACATTCCGCCAACTGTCCAAAGCATTAGCTTTTAGTAGCCCAGATCAGCATATGAAGAGTGTGATGAATACCAGTTGTGGCAAATGCAGGAATGTCTTTACTAGCGAATCCGATCAAAAAAAGCACATAAAATTGGTACACGGTGGAGTCAGGTGCTTGGAAACTCAGACAGAATCAAGCAAGTGTCCACTGTGTAAGGAGCACTATCCGTCGAGGTACCAACTGATGAAGCATCAGGACCAGGAGAAGCACAAGTTGAAACGGGGAAGCCTAGGAAAGACTGTAAACAAGTGACAGAACGGTCAGTGGATGGTCCGGCCATTTAATTTTCTATCTTTCAATTTTCATGT
The DNA here is from genome assembly GCF_963422355.1 of Corticium candelabrum. Taxonomy (NCBI): domain Eukaryota; kingdom Metazoa; phylum Porifera; class Homoscleromorpha; order Homosclerophorida; family Plakinidae; genus Corticium; species Corticium candelabrum. Next base: position 1,795,840 of record NC_085096.1, read on the forward strand.
TTTCATTTTTCAATTTTTAATTTAGTTATTTTTTCATTTTTAATTTTTAATTTTTATTCTTTAATTTTTAATGTTTACTTGCATTCTTATTTAAAATTGCTGTGTTTATTAAATTTTAAATTTTAATTTTTCATATTTTTTGTAAAATGGCTTTCATTCTTTGATGTTTGGTTCTTGTGATCTTTAGATTTATCTTTTAAAGTTTGATTATTAGGCACCTATGTGCTCAAAACTAGAAACTTGAACGCGCTGTTCGCTTTTCTATTTCTAATGAATAGAAAATAGAAAATAGAAAATAGAAAATTGAAATGACCAAGGACGCTAGACACAGCAGGGGTCTCACGTCAGCGGGGGTCTTAGTCTCAGCGGGGGTCTCAGCTGGGCTTCCATGTACGCGTGTCTCAGGAGATTACATTTCCAACACCCAAGCAGGTGTTTGTTTATACTTTACTTTCCGTCACGTGCCAAACCACGTTGGCAGCTCCGGTTTGCCACACTACCTCGGTCCCTAGCTGTATAGGTACGTGCATTGTACACAACACGCTACCTTTACCGTAGATGAACCGGTTGGAGGGAAATGTTACGTATCTAGCTCTACTACTAGGTACTGTACCTAGATAGGCTCCGCCCTAGCAGATCGCCGAGTTGGCAACTGTGGTGAAGAAGTATACAGACTCGTTTGTTGTCTAGGAAAAATCGAGGCCTACACGGTACCGTACAAGGGTGGGCGTGGTACTCTATAGCAGGTCACATTTCTTCATTTCGTCGGACACGGAACTACCAATTGTGTTTCCATCTGCCACAATCCAAGGTGCTGGTGCCTCCTCGTCGCGCATCTTGACTGCAGATATGAACGTACGCGTCGACAATGACAGATCACTGAGTGACACGGTAGAACTCTACAGTCATTGTCTAACACTATTGACTCTCTAGTACAGTAGCTATACTCAGTATTGGCATTGTAGTCTACTTAGTAACTAGCTCTAGCTATCTGTAGCTGACTAGCTACATGTATGACCATGTTCTTTCAGTTGTAGCCGCACACTGTTCTACGTTGATTGAGTTAATTAATTAATTGAGTTGAGTTGAGCACATAGAGTTCAGTTGAGTTGACTTCAAGTAGAGTTCAGAAGGCTTTGTACAACGATGGACGTCCATGTCTGTTTGCTTGGTGAGTTGTGCGACGAAATGTGACCTGCTAGACAATACCACGCCCACCCTTGTACGGTACCGTGTAGTGTGCCCGTGAAAGCGCGTAGTCTACTACTTGTAATAGGTTGACGGGTTCGATGTTTCAATTGTGCCTCGATTTTTCTTACACAAGAAACGAGTCTGTATACTTCTTTACCACAGTTGCCAACTCGGCGATCTGCTAGGGCGGAGCCTATCTAGATACAGGACCTAGTAGAGAGCTCGAGAGACTGGTTTCAGACCGCCCACGAAGTTAATAAATCTGCATTAGTGCGCATTGTGTGCCAGCTGCCTTGGGCAATTTCCCTACATGCCTGGGAACCGCCCTTGTTGTGGTTGCAAATTAAGGCGTGGCGTGGTGTGGCGCACAAACACTTCGCAAACTGCCAGGAGAGCGTTCCTATCGCTTTCTGCCCCCTAGATTCGTATTGATCTTTGAGTTAGCGCGGCTTTTGAACGGGAGTTTGTCTTTTGTTAGACGATCTGGGCGTCCTAGGCATCGTTTGCGCTATGAGTTTGGCTCCAACAGCTTCCAAATCTGATGCAAATGGTGAGACGCAGTTCAAGTGTTGAAGTGTAATGCGTGCTTGTCTTTGTACAACGTACGGGATCGTTGGCTGCTTGGTTTAATTACATCTTGCAGAAATTATCTGCTCAACAATACGTCTGATAAACTTCGCGTCGTTGTGCATGCTGATACAGATTGCCCTAATGGCGAGCACTTAAGGCCTGTCCACACTAGACCAGAATGGATCGCGATCGGATCGCGATTCGATCGCGATCCTGCCGATCGCGATCCGATCGCGATCCGATCGGGATCCGATCGGGATAGCGAGCGTCCACACTGCACTTTGAAAACGATACCTCCGCCTCATTTCGCTATCACGTGACTGATGACCGATGTGTATGTGTGGTTTCTTTGCTTGTAGAAAGCGTTGATACAGCGACGTAAGGTGAGCGAGAACAAAGACGAGTGAGGAGTGTTAGATGTTCCGACTACACGCGTAGCGTACGTGAAGGTAACGCCCACTATTTCTAATTGGATTCAACCGATCGCGATCGGATCGCGATCGAATCCACCTCGCGATGTGGATCGGACGGATCGCGATCCGATCGCGATCGAGTTGCAAGTGTGGACAGCGTTGCGGTTGGATCGCGATCGGATCGCGATCGGATCGCGATCCAGTTGCCAGTGTGGACAGGCCTTTAGTACAATTAGCGACGTCAGTAGGCGGTCTGAAACCAGTCTCGAGGATTGACTATCCGGGGAATGACGACTGGGAGAGAGATCTAATCATGGCCAGGTTATGCGCTCACGTGATGGGCATAACCTGAAGTAGCTCACGTGATTGACTGACACGTGCGGAACCAAACCAATATTAGCTGCAGGATCATCCGAGTGTTTGTCAACTGCAGCAAATTGGAAGTAGCAATTGACTTTTCTATATAGTTAGTAAACTTAGAGTAGAACGTTACAAGGGCCGGATCCAGAGGGGGTTCAGGGGGGTTTCAACCCCCTCTTTTCCAATAGGCGTGGTTCAATAATTTCATATAATTTCATTAGAAAAGAGAAAATTAGGAATGCTATAAATAACTGCTACCAGATGAACTCCCTCTTTCAAAAATTCCTGGATCCGGCCCTGGTTACAGACCGTCACAAAAGTATAAAGCCACTCCGTGCACGTGACTATACCTGAAGTTTGAATAACCACAAAATTTTTGTAAAAGCTTTTGCAAAAATAATTTAAATTGTCATTTACTGCAAATTTTCTATTCTAAACTACAGAGAAGGACTCTCCATCGCTATTGGATTTGTTTCTTATAACAGAATTTTGAATTTTGAAGCGCGCTACTTTGACCACAAAATAAACACGTGAGGAATAGCTCAATGACACATTTGTTATTCAATTTTGCCATTGCTGAAAGAAACCTACACATGCTTTACCCATAATCTACTTGAAATACAAACTTCTTTCAGCTTTTCTTTAGAAAACGAAAAACCACTATGACGTCATTGACGGGACTATTTGTCATGTTTGTCAATAATAAGAAAAACACAAAAACCAAAATAACTTGAAGCATCAACTGAATAATGTACAAAACTGTAAAAAATCTACTAAATTCTTTAGACTGTACACAAAATTTCTATATGTGTGACTTTCGGTTTGAAATGGTTGTGGTCGAAATGTTGCAAAATGATGTTGATGGCGCGAAATCTTTGATTGCTTAGTCGTTGTTTGAGCTTATAATAGTATACAGAGCTGCCAAATTGCAGATTCCTGTAGCTGAGTGACCAATCTTTCGTTGGATAAAATTGAGGGAAATTCGGACAGCTGGTGTGAGATTGAGGATGCCCCGAGATCGGCAGCTCAGTCCACGACATTGCGCTAGTAAAATCGAAGCCTTGAAAGAATGTGGTCTGGGTGAGAGTAACTAACATCGCCAAAGCCGTAGTCATTCGCCTAACGCCAACACAATTGAGAACCTTTGGCAAAACTTGAAGGTAGCAACAAACGCTGATCACTTTCGCAAAGAGTGGGCGGCAGTGCAGGCGACATTGCGTGATTTCTTTAAAGGGAGTGCGCGCGCTAGTAGAGTGTTCCGCGACGAGTTGAATCAATCCGGAAAGCAAGAGGAAGGAACACGAAGTATTAGAGCAAAGAGTTTACGTCAAAGAAACGTTTCATACAAAACCGGCTTTCTTAGCTAGAAGCCAAAACAGTCTAGAAAGGAAAGGTCATTCTGCTACACTGTGTAGACGCCCACACAAATGCCGTTTGCATTTTGCTTCCTAGCGCAATGACTTTTGAAGTTTTCTCAAACAAAGTTGTCACGTTCTTGCTCTGTTCTTACTCTAACACATGGCCTATTTGCTAAACGCTGTCTATAAGTTCTAGTCGGTAAATCATCCTGAAAAACTTCCGGTATAGTCACGTGCAGGGAGTGGCTTTATAATTTTGCAACGGTCTGTAGCTGCATCTACCGTTGACATTGTAGAGTCAGTGAGGCTTTGCAACGACCTGAAAGTTGAGAATTGAGATGAAATGGTTATTTAGTTACTGATTCAGTGGAACAAAAGTCGAAATAAATATTTAATTAAACGACAGAAACAAATTGGAACGATAATAGTTTAGAAATGATGTACTGTGTACATAATTATTGACGAGCGAAGCGAGCCTCTCTCTTGTCATGTCAATTAAGGTCGCCGCATGACAAAAAAGCTAGGGGCAAACAACAATTGCAGACAAATGGTACAGTGAGAATGCAACCACTGTGAGGCACCGATGAATGGGAACAAGAAATAGTAAGCAAAGTTCTCCCCAATAGATCGTACGAGGTGACAACTACACAAGGTATAACGTACAGACAAAACAGAATACATCTAAAACCATCCAAGGAAACAATTTTGAGAAGATCAGTGAGTCAGCCAGTGAAGACACCATCGACCAGGAAGCCATCAATTACCATTGAACCAAAACAACCTAAGAGTCAAGATCAAACTCAGCAAACAACCTCAGTAATGAAGAAACATATACCAGCAGCGACTACGGCTACTAGAAGTAGACGAGTTAGCACTAAACCAAAGTACTTGAAAAACTATGGGCGTATTCGTTTGGGACTATCTTTTTCTGGAAAAGGTTAGGTTAGATGGAGTGGAAAGAGACAGGACACGTTTACCAATCGAACAGAACCTTTCCAAAACAAGATAAACGAGGCGGTAACAGAGCTATATGCGCATGCGTAGCATCTTTCTAAATAAAAATTGTAAAATTATTGACTAGAGAACACAAGCAATGACAGTGAGGTAACGTAAGACTAATTTATTGTACATTAGATGTATTACCATGCCGGTAGGCTGAAGTTTTCGGCAAATTCGGCGTCTAGAAGAATCAGTGCCTTTTATCAGAATCACCCTAGCCTCGTCCCCAGACTCTCTCGCGCTAGCATTGTCCGGTGCCCGTATGACAATTCCAGGCGCGGGAGAGTCTGGGATCATCCCGCCTACATCCTGCCATATCTCCTTTCTAAATGCTCACTTAAGTGTCACCCCCAACGTCATCAACTGTCACCCTGAACGTCATCAAGTGTCCCGTAACTTCAAAATCAGATTAGCGTTAGTCTAATCCAATAAACGTATCACAGTGGATGCTATGACCATTGTTTGGTGTTTGTGGCATATCCAGCACTCGCAGACAACTGCCGCATGTTGAAAAGGTAAGACTATGGAGTGTTGGTGACGGGTTTCGTGTAGGCTTGTAGTCTGAGATCTACAAGTGGCGGATCCGGAGTGATGACCTACGTAGTTCACACGCGGCCATTAGCGTTTGTGCGCAGACTAGACTCTGTAGCAAAAAGTGCGCAATGGCAAGGGAAGGGGTTGATCTTGACATGAAACTACCGTCTGGAGGGTCAACTTGAAGCTTCCAGGGCTATTCTTTCGCGAAAAGATGTATTTGTTTTCATACTTGAAGACTTCTCGAAGGGTAGACGGTAGTTTCATGTCAAGATCAACCCCTTCCCTTGCCATTGCGCGCTTTTTGCTACAGAGTCTAGTCTGCGCACAAACGCTAATGGCCGCGTGTGAACTACGTAGGTCATCACTCCGGATCCGCCACTTGTAGATCTCAGACTACAAGCCTACACGAAACCCGTCACCAACACTCCATAGTCTTACCTTTTCAACATGCGGCAGTTGTCTGCGAGTGCTGGATATGCCACAAACACCAAACAATGGTCATAGCATCCCGTGTGATACGTTTATTGGATTAGACTAACGCTAATCTGATTTTGAAGTTACGAGACACTTGATGACGTTCAGGGTGACAGTTGATGACGTTGGGGGTGACACTTAGTGAGCATTTAGAAAGGAGATATGGCAGGATGTAGGCGGGATGATCCCAGACTCTCTCGCGCCTGGAATTGTCATACGGGCACCGGACAAGACTAGCGCGAGAGAGTCTGGGGACGAGGCTAGAATCACCCCATGTGTGTGTGGTCTTTGTCATAGCATCCACATTTCCACCTGTTAGAATGTCTACTAACTCTTCGGGAGTTTGTTCTACCGACCATGAGAAATCAGCTGCCATTCTTTGAAATTTTGGCGCGGGCAATCCAGAATATGCGCAAATAGTGGTCTGGAAATGCTAGGCTAAGCGAATGAGTTGATTTGGAAGGTTGAAACTATGGACACAAGTTTTATATGTCTATAGGTGCGTTTTCTATCCTTTCTATCTGTATTGATGGTAGGATAGGTCAGAAAGTCTATCCGCTCTATCCTTTTTCGGAAACAGAAAAGTTACCAATCGAACAGCGTACATACCTTTCCAGTCTATCCCTTTCCGGAAAGGTTTGGGAAACTGTTCATGCTATCCAGAAAAAGAAAGGTGCCCAATCGAACACGCTAGCGGGCCTTTCCACTCTATCTGTTTTTAGAAAGGTCCCAAACGAATAGGCCCTATGTGTGCAATTACTAGCTAATTTATAGTCTACTTACAACGGTAAATCTAGAGTTGCAGTTGAGAGACATTTCATTGTTTCAAACCTGTTTTTTTTAAGGAAAGGGGATGTAAGGGGTGGAGTCTTAGTATAACGCCACACCTGTATAATAAGATGATACACAAGTAGATAATAGATTTGCTATACACAATCCAGTGTACGTGTACAGACCTTGGCCTGCCTGTTACAGTAGCTACAAACTCACAACTACTGAAAACCACTCAACTTCTCAGACAACCAAGTAACTAGTACAATGGTCATGCATAAAGAGTATCCCACACATCTGCTTAGATCTAAAACTGTAACAGCTAGTACACACAACATAGAGAGTATGAGACAGCAAATAATATTGTAACAGAAGATCAATCCTTCGTGTCCTCTCCAATACAGTCTTATAAAAGAGTCTGCTCTGCATTAAAGTTACAGCACATTGAGTTGAAGACAAAACTGAATAAATATTTCATTATTTTGAATGTAGGATCGTGAATTCAGTGTTTCTTGAGTTATAAAGTCATCGGTTGCATCAAAATATTTACCAGGAATAAGTTCAACCGTTTTTTCTCGTCTTACAACCACATTTATTGCATCAGACTGTTGGTCTATTAATGTGAATGAAAACTTGCTGTGCTGTTTCTTAGGAAGCTGATCATCATAATCTCCTTTACGTACACATACATCCACAGAGACATGAGATCCTTCATAGAAACCGTATCCAAGTGGATAAAGTTTAAGATACAAATGATATCCTTGTGGTCCTGTGTAGAATGACTTTGATCGGATTGACTGGTACTCTGGTAGATCTGATTGTGCATTCGTCATCCAGTATGACCAACTGGTTACATTCCACTCAAACACACAAATTTGACTCTGAGAAACAGACATTCTACCCTTCTTGGTAATAGCTAATTTTAAATTCTCGAGTTCACATTCTCTTTTAGCAAGACAAGCTCTTGTGGATGAAAGTAATGACTTGGTTGTTGCAAGTAACAACTTGGTATCGGACTGGTGTCTTGTCAAAAGACTAAGATGACATACAACCTCATTTTGCAAATGAACTTTCAATTCATTACTATTGCCAGTAAACTGACAATCTGCTTCACTAAATTCACATTCTAATGGTCTGTTAGGGCATGTCCCATCCTTTTTGACAGGTTCATTCATATCTTTTCTAACCACTTGTTGTTTACAAAATTTACATGCGACTGGGAACATCTTACATTTCTATGGTGGTGATTCAAAAATTTAAATATTACTGTGGTGTTACAGTACCAACATTCAACTCGCCTGTTGACACACGTTTTCTTCATGTGATTTTCCATATCTTTTTTCATCATCATTTCTTCACATTCATTTCTTCACATTCATTTCTGCACAGTACATCAGCAAACGCACAAGTATTGTTGTGTGTTTCTCTCTCCTTTAGTTCTCCTTTCCATCCACATCCCTTCTCTTGTTGATCACAGTAGATCATCAGACTCAATATTTCCCTTTTATCATAGTTGTTTGGATAGATTTCTGATTCCTTCTGTTCCTCTCTGCATACAGGACACACAATGCGGTCACGCCTTGCCAAGGGCCTCACACAGTCGATACAAAACAAATTGCCACATTTGGTGACTGTTGGTTCTCTCAAAGCCAGAAGGCATATCGTGCATGTGTGTTTGTGTAGTAATCGGTCTACAAATCAAGCATCAAATCCTCCAGCAGCCATCTTGTACGCTTTACATATGTTGTCGACTGTCGTAGACGAAAATCCGAAAACGCAAACAGAGATCTAGAGCTCCGCCAGGCTGCGTTTACGCGGTAGACGTAACCCGAAGTAGCTCACGTGATCGGCTAACACGTACTGAACTGCACGATCATTCGAGTCGTTTGTCAACTGCAACAAATTGAAAGCAGAAGTTACCTCTAACAAACTCATTCTGCATTTACCGTTGACATCCTATAGTCAGGAGAGGCTCTCCAAAGCTCAAAATCGAGATGAATTAAATTAACTGAATAAGTGCCTACTGATTCAGTGAAAGCAAAACTTCAAAGTGCAAGGAAACAATCAGGTATAGTTTTTTATATGACAGACACGAATTGGAACGATACAGGGTTAGCAGCAATGTTGTACTACGTAGACCAGTGCAGCAGACATCAGCAAGCACACGTACACACAGCAGTACTTCTCCACCACACGACAAACCGTTCCACCGTCCATCTCTCTCAGACTCTCTCCTTCCACCGACCACCAGAATGCGCCAACATGCAATCCACCAACTCGATCTTACACTTTGCAACAGACAGAGAGGCTGCAGTGCTCAACACTCCCAGCAGCCGTACCCATGCCTAGATACGCACAAAACGCCTCTCCTAGAATGAACTTAACTTATATGAGTAGATCTTACGAAGGCAAATCAATCGGTATGAGTTATTCCATTGTCTTCGTTTTTGTATGCGATGTTACTGTGATGTGCAACGCCCACGCGCGCGCCCCGTCGACTAAGCTCCGCCCACTGTAAACGAATCAATGCGTTTACGGATGACTGCTACAAATATATCGAGAATGCAGAACGTGAATGCAAAGATATTATGAAGATCTGCATTCTTGCCGTCAGTGGTTTCTCTCTAAAGTAAAATGGTGTCGTTAGAGCTGTTTTCCCGCCAGAGTTTCAAGTTTGAAGCAGAATTCCTCAATACCATGGCTTACCTAGCTATAGATCGCGCTTGTGCTCGATTATTTGTTTATCCTTGTTCTTTTAATATCCGAAGAGAAACGTTCAGCGTGCCGTCTGACGTGTGCTACAGAGGACGTTCCTATTTTCACATCTGGTCTACTCACTTTCTGATTGGTAGAAGGTTACAATCCCGGATGTAAAAATAGGATCATTCTTTGTTGTACACGCCAGACGGCGCGCTGAACGTTTCTCTTCGGATATTAAAAGAACAAGGATAAACAAATACTCAAGCACAAGCGCGTTCTCTAGGTAAGCCGTGGTATTGAGGAATTCTGCTTCAAAGTCTGGCGGGAAAACAGCTCTACCGACACCATTTTACTCTAGAGAGGAACCACTGACGGCAAAAAGGCAGATATTCATAATATCTTCGTATTCACATTTGGCATTCTCGATATATCCGTAGCAGTCATCCGTAAACGCATTGATTCGTTCGCGGTGGGCGGAGCTTAATCCACCAAGAAGCCCGGAGCAGGCGTGTGGGCGTTGCACATCGCAATAACATCGCGCGTTCTCGTATACAAAAGCGAAGATAACGGAGTAACTTATACCGATCGATTTGTCTTGGTAAGATCTACTCATACAGTTAAGTTCATTTTTGTTGAACCTCCCCTTTTAGCTTATGCACACATTGCATGTAAGCATGCATGTATGGCGCGTGATGTGTGTCATAATTCCGTCGGCTGGGCTGCGCTAACTCGTCGGCTGGGCTGAGATATCATGTTTCCACAACTAATTTGCATCTCAGCCCAGCCGACGACACGCGTCAAGTGTGTCATAATTCCGTCGGCTGGGCTGCGATATCATATTACGTGCACGTTCTCCTCCTAGCCCATGGACGTAGCACGCGTAAATTGTGTCAAATTTTCCTCGGCTGGGCTATCCTAACTTGTTGCACTCGTCGGCTGGGCTATCGTAGCATGTTCCACTTGTCATTTGATATCTCAGCCCAGCCGACGAGAAGCGCGTCAACTGTGTCAAATATACCGTCGGAAGTGAGATCGCCGTATGGTAACTGCCCTCAGAAACAGGGAATGGGTTCCAATGACGCATGCGCACGCGCACGATATAGCATTGCGCACGTTAGAGCATTGCACGATATAGCGTTGCGTAGACACTGCGTAGTGTAGGCTTTAGCAGGTCGATTGCAAGTGTAAGTGTCAGTCGATCTCTTGTTTTACATTTCATTTAGCGTGTAAAAATATTGTTGTCTAAAATCAGCAAAATCTTAATTAATTGTAAGTCTCAGTGTAGAAGCCTAGAATCATATTTGGACTTTGAGATACTTTTTCAAGGCAAATAAATACAATAAAATGTTCACTTTCAATCACGTACCTGCCTTATTTTAATTTTTATAATTAGTTAATTAAACAGCTAGAGTAAAGGGTGTAGTAAAGCAGAATTTGAAAACGCGATGATACAAGATAGACAGATCTATGTAATTAATAATAATTAATAAAAGTAGAGCATAATTATAATATTGTCTTAAAGCTTCTGCATGCGCCTGGTAGCCCTATAAACTAGCAATTGAATGCAAAATAATTTCCTTTGTATATACCATGGAATCTTTGCCCAATCGTTTGATCAATTTGACTACTTTATAACGCACTATATTGGGCGATATAAAAAATTAACTAACATAACCTACATTTGCAGGCCAGGATCCAGATGGGGTTTAGTGGGTTTAGGGGGTTGCAACCCCTCTTTTCCAATAGGTGTGGTTTAACAATTTCATATAATTTCATTAAAAAAGAAAAAAATTAGTAATGCTATAAATAACTGCTACCAGGTCAACCCCCTCTTTCAAAAATTCCTGGATCCAGGCATGCATTTGACTATCATTTTCAGCAAGAATTGCCCATGTCTATACATAGCATTTGCATGCGTCAGGTAGCCAAAATTGTTCACAATAATTTCTATTTTTTTATTTAAAATTTAATTAATTGCATATACGATAACTACCACAGATGCTAATTAGTGTACGTAACCGCAGAATATTTCCTTTACATATACCATGAAATCCTTGCACAATCGTCTGATCAATTTGACTACTCTAGAATGCATTATATCGGGCGAGATATTCACTAACATAACCTACACTTGACTATTATTTTCTGCACAAATTACTCGTGTTTAGCTATACAAAGCTTCTGCATGGGTCTGGTAGCCCCATAAACTAAGAATTGAATGCAGAATATTTCCTTTATATATACCATGAAATCTTTGCCCAATCGTCTAATCAATTTGATAACACACTTTATAACATATCACGTGACCTTTAGGTGCGCTCATTGGTCCATTGCAGGTGTTATATCAGCGATACAACACTTAGGTCACAATCTAACACCTGAGGTCAACGATATAACACCACTTCCCAGAATTAACGAACAATAATCATTTATTCAATTAAGGCTGCACTAAACGGTTACGTTGATATATTATAAATCAATTATAACTTCTAATTATCGAGGTGCTAGGCTCTCACGGCTTCGGGTCCTAGATATAACACGCCAACATCCCTACAACCCATGTTCTAGCTATTAATTATTTATAACGCACTCTAGCTGGCGAAATAGGAAAATTCCACTAGCATAGCCTACATTTGACTATCATTTTTAGCAAGAATTGCCCAGGTCTATACATAGCATCTGCATGCGTCAGGTAGCCATCTAGACTAGCAATTGAATGCAGAATATTTCCTTTATAAATACCATGAAATCCTTGCACAATCGTCTGATCAATTTGACTACTTTATAACGTATTACATCGGGCGAGATATTTAATTAACTAACATAACATACATTTGACTACATCATTCTAGGCACGAATCACCATGCAACCAAAGCTTCTGCATGCGTCAGGTAGCCCTAGCCTATACACTAGCAATTGAATGCAGAACATTTCTTTTATCTAGACCATGAAATCTTTGCCCAATCGTCTGATCAATTTGACTACTTTATAACTCACTCTAGCGGGTGATTTGTGCGTGTCCGGATGGAGCATCTATCTAGGTGCTGTAGAACGGTATTAATAATTTTTTAGCTAATTGACTAATTAATAATGTAATTACAGTCTCCATAGATTGCCAAAAATATATTGTGTCTAACAGTTGTTTTTATAGATCTATGGTGTTTGCACAGTTACAGCAAGAAATGGTATTATTCATGTAATTAATACGCATATTTTCTTATCATCTGATCAATATCATAAATATGCATGGTTGGTGGAAATTATGAGTAGTTGAGAATTGAATTTGGTGTTCACGTTTTTGTAAAGAGGATGTTGCAGTTGTGACTGGCTGAAATAAGCACTCTTTCTGTATCGGACGGCGCTGCATTCAATGATGAGGGTTATGCTAACGATTCGTCAGCTAATCTACATCTACTAAACATATAGATCCATCAAAGTGCACGGCTACACAGAAAGCAAAGACAAGATTTGATTAGGGTGGCTTACTATCACAGAAAGTAGAAAGTTGAAATTGAATTGGATAGTCAGTTTATATTTGCAACCTCTGAATGGGAAGTCTATGGGTAATGAGAGTATGCATGTGTGATTAGACGCAACTATATGTGCCTTTTTGAATACACCTGTTAATTAGGCTGCAGCCCACTATTAATTAAACGTAAAGAAAGATAATTCGCACGCTGTTCAGTCAGTTGGAAGCAACTGCATTAGATTTTCCTTGTTTTTCGAATGTTCAATATTGCAGTGATTCTCAACGGCTTTTTTACTTAGTTAATCAAAGGAATTCTTATTCAAATTGTATTTCTGCTGATGATCTGAGTTGTAAACACAAATATTAAGTTTGAAACGAATTGAATGTTACTTTCATGTAATACCAGAACTCCGAGTATTTGAAATCGGCCGTTAAGTATAAACATATCTGATCACTACTTCTGCAAATGTGCAGTTTTTGAAGTAAAACGGCGCATACAAACTTGTACTGATGGTGGTAATATTTTGAATAGTTGATAGTTGATATTAATATCTCCATCCATATAATAGTTATTTGGATGTCACTTTGGCTGCAAAGTGCTATGAATTACAATGTCTTCAAGTGGCTGGTAAAGATAACTTTAATCATGATAGTTCTAATTCAAATTGTTTTCTATTGATGACAGGAGTTGTTCAACACAAATATTAATATGAAGGAGTGAATGTTATCTTCATGTAATACCAGAGCAGAGCTCCCGATTATTTGAAATCGGCTCATATAGTATGAACACAGCTGATCACTACTTCTGCAAGTGTGCAGTTTTTGAAGTAAAACTGCACATACAAACTTGTACATACTGGTCGTGGTAATATTTTGAAATAGTTTGAATAGATGATATTAATATCTCCATCTATAATAGTTATTTGGATGTCCATCACTTTAGCTGCAAAGTGCTAATGAATTACAAGGTCTTCATGGCTTATAATCAAAATAGTTCTAATTCTAATTGTATTTCTGTTGATAATATGAGTTGTTCAACACAAATTTTGATAATTATCGAATTGAATGTTATATCTTCTTCTATACAGTCTCTTCTCCACGCCGCATAGTACGCTAATTACCCGAGGCCCGGATTTCCGGGCTCTAGTATAGTACGTAGTCGTTCGATGACCGGACAACCGACCGACCGACCGACCGTATAGATAATTGGTTAGCACAGATGCAAATGAAGCTATTCCGACCAATAGACGAGAAGTGGTGTCATGACCGACCAATAGACGAACGTGATGTCATCATGAGGCTCCACCTCTCTTTCTTTGGTAGCCGCTACCGAGAATTCGGCCATCGGGCGTCCGTCCTGTACATGCATGGTGTTTAGTCTTTGCTTTACCGATTTAGCACATAGAAACAACGCCTATAGTTTACATTTGCACGTGTATGTTTCCCCAACAACAACCAGAAGCGAGGATGTGTAGTTGTACCTGACTTGTAACATTTTGCTTGTTCCACAGTGTTTCTGCATAGTGGTTCTGCAGTCTGCCAGCTTGAATTTTCGGTGTGCGTGGCTGAGCAGCCGTTGTGTTGTTCCTAAGATCACTAGATTTGGCGCTTGACGGGAATTTGCGAAGGGGAACGTGCATTGTCCATGACAGCGTCTGTTTGTCGGACGAAGCGGCTCGGCTGAGCTGTAAGTACGCTAGTGCGTCTCTATTCATATTTGTTTTACGGTATCCAAAGTCAGAGCGAACAGACGCCTAATAATCTACATGTGCACGTGCATGTTTTCCCACATTGATGTTTTGTTTTGGCTTTGGGGTCACCTCATTACAACAACCAAAATTGCGGTTAGAAGGATAGCTGTAAATACGATACAGTGCACAGTAGGCGACGTCTAGCTAGAGAAACGGCACAAACAACGAGACCCTTCTAGAGAAGCTGCGCAAAGAACGAGACTTTTCCATTCTTGTGAGCTGGAAAATCTGTGGTGAGTTGCTTGTTTTGCTCTCCATTTGTAACACATGTTTCCCACCCACAAATAGAACAATGATCACGCCCGTTACTTCATCACGTAAGGCGAAGATTGCCAGCCGGCCTAGCGTCGAGGCTCTCCGACTTGTAACATTTGGCTTGTTCCATCACTTGAAAACAACTACATTTTATAACGTGCATTCAGAAACAACGCCTAATCTAGCTGCATTTGTAACGTTCCCACATGTAGCTAATTTTGTTTTGGCTCTGGTACCTATGCCACGCCTAAAACCGCCCATAGTTACCACCTCAAAAGCTGCACAAACAATCAGCTGCACAAAGAATATAATGATACTTTTACAAAAATACATCTTGAACAAATTCACGAGCACGAACATACAAATCAGTGCCATGACAATCCGAAAATTCTAGCGGGTTCACGTTCAATTGCAAAGCATTGAGATCAGCTTGACTCAGCTGTGAAATGGTTTCAGGAACAACCACTGTTTGGTCTTGGAGCCCATCAAGAGGTACAGGACCATTGCCATCTATGCCATATTGATCCAAGTCTTCAACCTATAACAAAATAGAGTTCTCCCAACATAAGGACAGAGAGTCTCATAAACGTGACCATGCATGCACATAACCTCTTGCAAGTCTTCCAACTCATCCAAAGAAGCACCTCTTAACATTCCTTCTATCCACAACTGCAATGGACTTCTGTTTCCTGCAGTACTGATGGTGTGTCTGGAGTAGCCATTACAAAAAAGTTGTAGTGACCTATTTATTATAGGAGTGTATATGTAATGTAAACAGAATAAATCCACCTCATTTGTAGGATCTAGTAGATTCATTATCTCCATATTGCGAAATAGAAAGTAGAATAGAAAAGTACAGCCTTCAAACAAGTCTCTCCAAAATCTTACTACTCTCTGATTGTGGACACTTGAACCAGTTATCATACTTCCTCTTCCAGTGCCTCGTCGTTGCAGCATATAGAGAGAAACCTCTACATTTTCACCACCTTTGTCTGATCTCACTCTTGAGGGCACACCATAACGTGCAACTGCTTCTATAAAACACTGTAAAACAGTGGATGCTCGATTGTTAGTTGAGCACTTGCAATACACTGGCAGTCTGCTAAATCCATCAATGCCTGCATGTATTGCAAATCAATACCTATGAAGTGCATAAAACAATAAACAAGCACCACGGGGGGGAGGGGGGATCACAAATGGTATAGATGTAAAATCTGTATGATGCATCTAAATAATTTACCTTATGAGCTTGTGATTTCCGTCGATGTGCCAGAGAGCATTTGGTCCACAAACCCTATACACTCTTCTCGGTATAGATCTAGCCCACCTCTCAGCTACTCCTTCTGGATCAACACGTGCTACAGACAATCTCACTCTGTGTTGCCGAACACTGTAGCCCCTTGAGCGCAAGTGTCCCTGTACTAAGCGATAGCCAGCGTCAGGGAAATCACATTTCACTTCTGTGACTAGCCTGTCCAACTCTGCATCAGAAATTCTACTGAATCGCTGGCATACTTGTATGCCCCATTCTCGCAGTCTTCTTTGAATCGTGCTTCTAGACACGCCAAAAAGATCACATATGTCGGTAACGGCAAAATCGTGGTCAAGTAAAAAGACCAATTGATCTCGTCCAATGCCAAGCCTCGGTCTTCCTCTTCCACCGCATTGTACCGCCTCCACTGTATACCTAGGCTGCTCTTCTTCAGACAAGTGCGAAACCACTGCAATGATCTCAATCAAGGCACCTAGAGAAACGGTTAGAGGGCGCATATTTCCTTCCCCTGCTTCTACTATACGTATAAGGTGTCTGTACAGCCTTTCCCCTTCAAGACAGCAATCTTCCCAGTGATCGTGTTGTTGCTGTCCTCCCTCAAACTCTAGCAAGTCGCGTACTCTTCTCAGAAACACACGTACAAGTTGCAAAAAGGCGTCCATTTTAGTCGTACGTCTCGTCTAGCCATGAAGTCGCAGAAGTCAAAAAAGAGGAGGAGCTGTGCATGCTCAGGTTGCATTTAACGTGAGAAAGTGACGCCCTCCGTCTTCTCTCGCCAAAAGTATGCATTTAGCAATCACTAAAAACCACAAAGATGCCACGAGATTCAACAAACAAGCAACTACTTTGGCCGCAATGTTAGCGGAAGTTTCCTGCTGAAAAGAATCATAGAGGCACAGTACCTAACGCAAGAATAAATTAATTTAACTTTCTAACTACGGTTAGCGTCGAAGTGCCACAATTTCAACCGAGCAGCAACTGCTTCAAACAGAACTATCCTCACGTGTCAACATACCGAACGTACAACAGTACACAGCTAAGGCGTTTTTAGTATACCCCTGGTCAAGGTGATAATGCAATGATCAGCAACAAGTGGAAGGCACATGCAACCACAACAGTACAGTTTAGTTGATTCTTCACGAGTGAAACTATTTCATTTCTGTACACACATTGCTCTTGTTATACATACCTGAAAGAAAGTCTGCAACTCTTTAATTACTGCGTGTCATATGATATGCCACAACGCCAACTTTCACCTCTCTAGCACAGTGTAGTAGATTCTTCAGGAGTGAACTATTTGAATTCTGTATACACATTGCTCTTGTTATACATACCTTAAGAGAAAGTCTGCAACTCTTTAATTATTGCATGTCCTAAATGATGCCACAACGCCAACTTTCACCTCCTTAGTATGGCGCGCGATGTGTGTCATAATTCCGTCGGCTGGGCTGCGCTAACTCGTCGGCTGGGCTGCGCTAACTCGTCGGCTGGGCTGAGATATCATGTTTCCACAACTAATTTACATCTCAGCCCAGCCGACGACACGCGTCAAGTGTGTCATAATTCCGTCGGCTGGGCTGCGATATCATCGACCAGCCGACGAAACGACATCAATGAGCCGACGAAACGACATCAACCAGCCGACGAAACGACTTTTGACACACATGGCGCGCCATTTAAACGACTTTTGACACACATGGCGCGCCATTTAAACGACTTTTGACGCGCGCCATGTGTGTCAAAAGTCGTTTCGTCGGCTCATTCATGTCGATTCGTCGGCTCGTTGATGTCGACGTCGGATCATTGATGTCGACGTCGGCTCGTTGATGTCGATTCGTCGGCTCGTTGATGTCGATTCGTCGGCTCGTTGATGTCGTTTCGTCGGCTCATTGAGGTCAGCGGGTGGCCTCAGGGTGCGTGACCATTTCGTCCATCCCACTCAGAGTGCTGGATTGTGATGTAGGAGATGAGCATGATTAAGTACATACTCATCACTACATACCCATCATTTTCTCAAAAATCTTTTTTTATTTTTTCGTATTACAAGTGCATAGTGACTAGAGTTACATCATAGCAAGTGTCTAGCTAACTAGGCGGGCTCTGCATGTAGGAATACGTCTCTAGGCAAAGTTTGAAAAGATCGTTAGCGATTGATCGACTACTGTCAACTACTAGGTGGTGCCTTCTAGTTATTGTCATTATCTAGTATAGTCATAGTATAGTCATAGTACCAGTATAGTCATTATCTAAAGAACGACGTACGTGCGGTCTGGTCTCTAATGAGAAATATGTAGCTAATGTAAGTCTGTCGTGCTGGGAGAATGCTTGTCAGAGAAAAGAAATTTTTTCTGACGCAATGCTGTTTGATTAATTGCTAGATAGTGTAGACACAAGCTCTAGCTAAAATTTTAGGGCACAACATGACGTACGACATAACAATTGGATTTATAGTAGTATCGCCTACTGTAGCTTTCTGATCTAATTTTATCAACACAGCGGTAGAGCGTGGATACACGGAAAATGTTTTAACAGGCATTGTTTAGTATTAATAACACTAATCCGACGGGAAAGGGTCTGGCTACGCGAGACTAGTAGCTATTATGTAATACAGTTGTGTCTTGCCGTAGGACTACATGATTTCGATTTCTCAACCGCCATGTGATTAAATGTCTAATTAATTAATTAAATTTATTACTCTTAAGAGTGCGTATTTAGATACGATAAATTAATTAACGCATCTCTATACATCTTAACAGTGATATATTAGCATGGAATTGTACAAGAAAACAGCTTATCTTTTAACTTCTATTCATACAAACCCTTAGCCAACAAATACGCTCTCTATAGGTTGAGTGTCTCTGCATGGCTAGTACACTAAAACAGTTTCTCAGAAAAGTTTCTAATCCTAGCTATACTTTGCTGAACTCAACAATAAACGAAATCGTCAAAATACTATACTAATAATCTCTATACTATACTAATAATCTCCAAACGACAGCTGCCCGGCATGATATGCTGGACAAGAAACAGCTCCTGTAACGACAACACCAGCAACAGCAACAACTCCTCAAACAACCCCAAATCCTGTGGCCTGCATGTCGAGAACCGTATCTAAGTTGTTTCTGAGCTGCACTTCACTCACGCACTGTCCAGGCAATTCCAAGATCATGGAGCACGTTGAGGCATTCGGATATACTGATCTAGTAGTCGAAATCTCGATCTTTTCTGGAGAATGGAAACCCATAACTGGCACGCTTGCACTTCCAGTGCAAAACTGAAGAAGATCGGAAAGTTTCTTGCTGCCTATATATATATATATATATATATACAGTGTACAAACAGTGCAAACAACAGTGGTGTGTGTGTGTGTGTGTGTGCGGGTGCGTGCGTGTGTGTGTGTGTGTGTGTGTGTGTGTGTGTGTGTGTGCGTGTGTGTGTGCGTGCGTGCGTGTGTGCGTGCGTGCGTGTGTGTGTGTTACTTAGGAAGGATAGACATAATTCTTGTGCTTCTAGACCTTGTAACAATTAATGCACGTGTTCGCACCTGCTTCCTGAACGTACTGAATAAACGAAGTTTTGAGATCGGCTGGAACAGTGGGCTGAAAAGTACACAGCTCTAGAAACGATTCAGAGGTCAATGGCTTCAAATCTGTAGCGGTAAAAAGGGAACGCATTGATTCCGGATTTGCTTTTGCAAGTTCAAGTACTGGACCCAGTCCCAGTGCCAGTTGGTCAATTTCGGCTTTTCGAGATAGTATTACATCATGCAGCATTATCTTTAGCATAGCATCCGCTTTGTTAGTTGATGTTAGCCGATGGGTGTAACCAGCAATCGCTAGTGGTTCAGAAAGACTACTGGCTACATTGTGAAACTCAGGATTGTCATCTTCCAGTTCACTGATCTGCAAGAAAGAAGAACTTGTTGCAAGTTGAAGAAACATGAAATTATCTCAACTACACGTCTAACCGTTTTTAGAGTTTCAGCTACGAATGGGTCTGACAAATCGTCCGGACTAATGGTGTCCATAGCTTTCTCCAAAGACGAAGTCACAAGATACGAATAGATAGGTGGAGCAAAGCAAGGAAATCCTGGGCCACCTTGCAAAGCAGATGCAGCAATAATTTGGCCATAAACTTTGAATAAGCCGCCAACCAGTGCATCAAGGTTGTGCATGGGGAGATACCTACCCGGTCGTCCCTCAAACAACCTATACTGAGATGTAGGAGAAAGCATCTTTTGTAACAGCAAGGAGAAGAATTCCCGTCGCGGTCCTCCTCCATCAACTGCAGGCTCTCCTTCAAACCTTACATTCAGTGGCCTGTCATGATGGTATTGTCCTGACTTGAAGAACGCGATGGCATCAGCTAGCAAATCAGTTCTGCTCACGGTTAACCTCATTCTTGCCATGCACGAACGAGGGGCAATTGAACCTAGAACTTCTGCTAGAATTGTGCTGCAGTCTTGTTGTCTAGCCTGTACGTGCAGTAAAAAGCAACATTATGCAACAAACAATACACTAAAATTTTTAAGTCCGTTCACTCTGACTTCTCCCCCGGAAGCTTGTGGGGTTCTTGCGTGGGCAGACACTCCCAGCGTTTATCCAATGAGCGATTAGTTATTACCATTTGAGGTGGGTTTGTCTTTCAATTGAAGGTTGTCTATTGGTTAGAGTAGGCTACGTAAACAATTTGCATAACAAGGTTGTCGGAAGTTCATCTGCAATGCACACCCAAAGAACGGCGTGACCATGAGCTAAAATGATGTGTTTAGCGTGTTTCTAGGATCTTGCTGTCAAAGTTATTCAGGATTTACTGAGGGAGAAGTCAGCGTAGACGGACATAGAATCCAATAAAAGGTATACTGTAATTTGCCAGTGAATGTCATCATCATCATCATCATGATCATGGTCACCATCATATGATGTCAAGTCAATGTGGCAATTATCTAATTTCAGATAGAAAGTTAATTACTCGAATCTAATTAAATATTTTACACTCTAACCGGAAGCTTCTACAACAGTTTCCACTATGCAGTCACGTTCATTAGTTGAAGCTGTTTCCTCTGTTGGCTATACGTCAATAACACTATCATTAACGTCGATTTAAACATCAATACTACATGACTATGCAGATGACAATGCCCATGAAAGTAATGACAGTAATTATTGTAACAAAATAAAATAGAAGTAATTGTAGTAATAATATAAATTTGAACTCTAGTATAAATGTAAATTGTAGTAAGCTCTAGATGTGAACAGCAACAACAATTAAGAACCGTTTACAAAACAACAGTACTAGCAACATATTCTGCAACTCATTTCGCATACAAATATTATAAGCAGTTTACCTCAATCAAATTATCCAATACAGCCTGTACAGTCATTTCAGTGTTCATTTCGTATGAGTCGAAGGCTCTTTGCAGAAACTCTGTAGAATGATCCGGGAAAATTGATTTGAGTTGTGAAATTGGCGACTGACAACTTTCATCTAAAGTTATTAACAATATATAGACACATTACATTTAGATTCATAATACAAGTCAAGACAATCATGTTTCACCTCTGCTACTTCCTGAGCCAGGAACATGGGTACGGCTGGAAAATGCGTTCCAACCAGTCTGTTCAGCGCTGTTATTCTGCAATTCATTACCAGAATTATAGCCTAACATTTGAGCAGCTGGTCTACATTCAGCTATGACCATGCTCCTTCAGTTGTAGCCACACACTGTTCTACGTTAGCTAGTTGAGTTAATTACTTTGAGTTGAGCAAATACAGTTCAGTTCAGTTGACTTCAACTAGAGTTCAGACGGCGTTGACGATGGACGTGCATGTCTGTTTACTTGGTGAGATGTGCGACGTCATGCAAATGAGAAATGTGACCTGCTATAGAGCACCACGCCCACCCTTGTATACGGTACCGGTACCGTGTACATCTAGAGTGTGCCCGTGAAAGCGCGCGTCTAATTAATTGTAGTAGGCTGACGGTTTTGTAGTAGGTTGACGGTTTCGATGTTTTAATTGTGTCTCGATTTTTCCTAGACAACAAACGTCGTTCTGTATACTTCGTCACCACAGTTGCCAACTCGGCGATCCGCTAGTGGAAAGCCTATCTACATACCTAGATATTTGTAGCAATTCTCCTCCAACCATCTACGGTAAACGTAGCGTGTTGTGTACAATGCACGTACCTACACAGCTAGGGACCGCGGTATTCACTGTCACAACGTTGTGTGTCAGAGCGGAGTTGTCAAGAGCTGCCAAACCACGTGACGGAAAGTAAAGTAAAAACAAACATTTGGTTGTGTGTTGGAAATGTAATCTCCTGAGACACGCATACGAATGGCAGCTCCGCTGAGACCCCCGCTATGTCTACTGTTCGCGTTCACTGTGTATTTACAAAATCGCTATAACTCCTGTGTCCTTCGTTGGTAAGCGACGATCTTGGCATCACTCGAATGCGCAAGAGCCCGGATTTCTTCTATGGATTTCTTCTAGACGTTGAACATAGCATGTAAATAAGACACAGCCAGCAGGATAAGGTTTTTGCATATCAAAGATCATTAATTGCGGTTAGACTGATAGCTGTCTAGATACGGTACAGTGCACAGTAGGCGACGTCTAGCTAGAGAATCGGCACAAACAACAAGACGCCTACAGAAGCTGCACAAAGAGCGAGACTTTTACATTGTTGTGAGCTGGAAAATCGGTGGTGAGCTGCTTGTTTGGTCTCCATTTGTAACCTAGGTTTCCCACCAACAAACAGAACAATGATCACGCCCGTTACTTCATCACGTAAGGCGAAGATTGCCAGCCGACCTAGCGTCGAGGCTCTCCGACTTGTAACATTTGGCTTGTTCCATCATTTGGAAACAACTGCATTTGTAACATGCATTTAGAAACAACGCCTAATCTAGCTGCATTTCTTGGGATGCTAGAGCTCTCCATGATGTCTTTCCTGCATCCCATCTTTTTTTCTAGAAATTTTCTTCTTTTTTCTACGTGTTTTGCAGGTATTGTAAGTCACAGTAAAACACGTCTCTGTCAGTGCCTGTGTTCACACTAGGGTCTAGAACTGGGTGTGGTACTGCTTAGCACAACCAATTAGAATACATCAGGTCTGTTTACGACAGGAATGTGGGCTAGAGCAGGGCTAGCCTAGCCCTTCCGAAATGTAGGGTTAGCGCTGGGTCTAGCTGGGGTTAGCGCTTGTCAAAACATTCCAGTTATTCATATTGTGTATCACAGCAATGAATCAAGATTCTCTACTTTGTGTTGGTCTGGCAGTTTTTTCTTGAGCAAATCGAATCCGCAGCACGACTTGCGGAATTCTGCAGTGAAAGACGTTGTCGCATCCGTAGATTCAAGCAACTGCTGCTGTTTAATCATAGGCATGTGGTCTCGATCTACACCTAGAGAAGGCACTCGAAGACAGAAAGCGGTCGGAAGACGTTTCAATTCTTGCGCTGGATCTAGGTAGCGTAGCTCGAGTACATGATACAATCAGTTGCAGCCTGCTAGAGTTCACACAGCCTATTTTGACTAATTAGAGGCAACTGGACAAGCTCAAGCTCAACATATGAGAACACACCTGATAGCACAGCAGGGTGTTATGATTAATTAGCGCAAACCCGAGTTTGCTAACCCAAGTATGAACACGGCATGTTACAGTAAATCCGGAGACACAGTAAACAAGCTATTGATGTCATTATCACTTAGTAGGTCACAGGCAATTAGTGAAGTGTTTCTAAACCAACACAGGTGCTTCATTACGTAGTTTCAGATTCACAGTGAAAGCGAACAGAGAATAGTGTCTTCGGTCATTTTCAATTTTCAATTTTCTATTCATCTTAGAAATAGAAAAGCGAACTGCGCGTTCAAGAATCTAGTTTTGAGCACATAGGTGCCTAAAAATCAAACTTTAAAAGATAAATCTAAAGATCACAAGAATCAAACATCAAAAGATAAAAAACCATTTTACAAAAAATAAAAAGGAAAATTAAAAACTTAAAAATTAAAAAAAAATTAAAAAATAAATAAAAATTGAAAATTGAAAAAAGAAAACTTGAAAATTGAAATGTAGAAAATTAATAGCCGGACCATCCACTGACCACTCAGCCTCTCTTCTACAACAATACAGTTTTGGTTGACATGCGACAGTACACAGCTAGTTCACGTGTGTGTGTGTGTGTGTGTGTGTGTGTGTGTGTGTGTGTGTGTGTGTGTGTGTGTGTGTGTGTGTGTGTGTGTGTGAGTGTGTGTGTGTGGTGTGTGCGTGTGTGTGTGTGTGTGTGTGTGTGCACGCACGCGTGCGTGCGTGTGTGTGTGTGTACTAATCCTTGGGTTACGTTACGCTGGGTAGACATTGTGTGTGAATCAACTCTAACAGATACACAGACACGCAGAAGCACAAACGCGTGCGCCATGCACACACACACACACACACACACACACACACACACACACACACACACACACACACACACACACACACACACACACACGCACGCACATACACCAACAAGCACAAACTTGACTAATGCAGAATTTGTCTAAAGAGAAATAATTCAGTTTACTTACAACTGTGTATGGCTCAGAAGATTCTATCTCTTGAACAGAAACACTCCGCTCCCCCATGGAAGGTCTTCCTTCCTGTACGTACACGGCACAACGAAAATTAGAGTAAAACCAAAGCCGACTCTCCACTTCTACTGCATAGGTCTGATTAGCTTGCGTACTAAAAAGTGCTAGGAGTATTTTATTAATTCCTTCATTCTTATATTTAGCTAATTAGGTAAGCTTACAGACATAGAAAAGGATGCCAGTGCATACCACTGCAGACGCAGGCAGTACAGTTTCAGATCGTGTTTCTAACTGTAGTCTGGCCTGTTTCTTGCGTTTTTGTCCTTCTCGTCCTTTTCGTCCTTCTTGTGAACGCCTTCTGGGGCTCTGAGGTTTTGTGACACAACTTGAATGGATCTTCATATGCTCTCTCAGTGATGGCATTTCCACGTCTATACCACAATGAAGGCAGGGAACCATTGGCTGTACTTTGTCTGTGCTCGTGCTATCGTGCTGCATAATACACAAACATATCTATTGAATTTCACTGAAAGCACCATGCAACTCAATCTAGAGAGCAACGTTACCATGTCTACGGTCTCCAAGTCAATGCTATTAGCAATCGGTCTGAGATACATCTTGGCTTGATCGAACACTGTCTTCAAATGTATAGCTGTCATATCCAAAGATGGAATAACTTCCAGTTGGCGGCGAGCAGTCAACCTCATTACCTCGTACCCAGTACTCTCCAGCGCGGGAAAATGTTCAAGAAGTGTGTTGTGCACCTCGAGGTAGTCATCTGACTGTCCAAGAGTGACTTTCTTTTCTCCCAAGCCAGCTGCAAGCAGCTCCAATTTCCGATCACGAGAAGGAGGTGTGTCACACTGGTTGTCAGCTAAGCACATAACACTAAATGTCCATACTTTGCGATGTCCCAGTTGATAAGGCTTTCTCCGATCACTGTTTGCTGGCGCTTTCCTCTTCACACCTCTCGGAGTTCTGGACTCACAGCCTCTTGGTCTGCTGCCATGTCCAAAAAGACGCCGCTGTTCTACTGCTATTGACGTAATTCCACTAGAACTGGACTGATGGCTGACCCTCTGGTTGCCTTCAACAGGGCGTGAGCCTTCTCGCTGATTGTGTTGATTCGTAACCTCTCCAGATGGGCTAAACTCTTGCCGAGTATCACCTTCTTCCGCTCTCTCTAGATGGCGCATAGCGTCGTGGAGAATTCTCTTTGCAGCAGATATTTCAGACTCTCTTCGATCCATTATTACTACAGAGACAGCTAGTGTATGAATGTGCAGGCGTTTCTGCTGCTAAAGCTGTTATGCAACCAATGCATCGGTGCAATGGTATGCTATTCAGTCAGTCAGATAACTTAACTCCTCCTTCTTCCCATGTTTTGTGCTTCACGTGTGGTTGATTAGTGGAAGAGACCGACACTTGCGCTGAAATAGACGTGAACCATATCTACATGTTGAAGCAAGGCTAAGATGGAAGCGTTTATGCGCAACGTCCGTCAGTTTCTAGCAACTGTGCAAGAGATAATTGTAACTGAAGGCGGAGACGTGCCAAGAGAACATTTCCTAGATGCTGCAGTCGACGGGCAGCGACTTCACGGGCATCTCACTCGACTAGTGGCAGCGGGAGATAACAGCCTTAGCGAATTTAGTGAATGTATAGGAGCTCTATCTGAGCAACTAGACTTGATTTACCGCATACCAGCGGAAGAGGAACGTGCGTACACAACAGTAGCGTTAAATGATGGACACACAGGAAGACCAAGACTGGCGGTTCGCAGAGATCAACTGACATTTCTCCTAGATCACGATTTCTCTGTCACAAAAATTTGTGAGCTACTTGGTGTGTCAAGGAGTACTATTCACAGGCGTATGCTGCAGTGGAATCTACAAGTATCACAGCGATTCAGTGCCATGTCCGATTTGGAATTGGACCGTCTAATTGTAGAGGTGAAACGGGATTTTCCCGATGCCGGATATCGAATGGTGCAGGGCCAATTGCGTTGTAGAGGGTACAGCATTCAGAGACAAAGGATAACAAGCTCACTAGCACGTGTTGATCCAGGCGGCATAGCAGAAAGATGGGCAAGAGCTATACCGCGGAGACAGTACAAGGTTCGCGGTCCCAACGCACTTTGGCATGTGGACGGCAATCACAAGCTAATAAGGTGTATTGCTGTGAATTGAAGATATGTCCCATAATGTTTAATTAAATCAACCTTTATCGTGTGGTGTATTTCTAGATATCGTTTTGTTATCCATGCTGGAATAGACGGTTATAGTAGACTACCCGTATACTGCCGATGCTCTAACAACAATCGTGCTGCTACCGTGTTTCAGTATTTTAGAGAAGCAATTGCAAATTATGGAATGCCTTCCCGAGTTCGATCAGACAAAGGCGGAGAAAACGTTAATATCTCGCGCTTTATGCTTCAACAGAGAGGAACTGGAAGAGGTAGCATGCTTACTGGGAAAAGCGTACACAACCAGAGGATAGAGAGGTTCTGGCGAGACGTATTTGAAGGCTGTACCGTTCAATTTTACTCACTTTTTGGTGATTTAGAAGAATCTCAGGTACTGAATCCTACCAATGATATTGACTTATTCTGCCTTCATTATGTCTACACTCCAAGAATTAATAGAGCACTAGATCTATTCTGTAAGGGATATCGAAGACACACACTCAGCACTGCAGGACACAGAAGTCCCTTGCAACTCTGGATAGAAGGAATGCTTAGAGGTGCACGCCTGGAAGACATTGAAGAGATGACGGCTGTAAGTGTGTGACTATACTTTTCAATTGTTTAAATATATAAAATTATAATTTATCCAGTTTTCTGTAGGTGGTAGATTGTGACGGGTATGGAATAGACGATGATGGCCCTACAACTCTTGAAAGATCCGATGAACACTCTGTGACAGTCCCTGAGATACCCTCAGCTCTTTTACATGAGGACATAGATGCTCTCCAAGTACTAGTAAATCCTTTGGCACATTCCGAATTCAATGGAGTGGAGTTGTACCTTCAGGCACGTGACTTCGTTGAAAACAGATTAGCCTAGTTAATTAAAAGGTTAATATACACCTAAGGCTTAATTAAGCTATCAGCTAGGGAAGTAGCATTAGAGATAGTACTGGTGGTTGTCAATTCTGAAGTACGTATATATGACTAGATTTAGACTGTACTGCGGTGTTAGTGAACAAGAATTCGGAATTGTTTACAGAACGTTTAGACTTCAGATGATACAAATGCGTATGCACAATAGAAAGTACACGCTCAAGCACGTACAGACACTTGCGCCCGTCTATAGACATACCTCTGCATGCATGGGTGCGTGGCCATTTCGTCCATCCCATTTTCAATTCCCAGCAACAATTGAATATTGAATTAGAAATTGAAAATAGCCTAGAAGTTGCTTGCAATTTCAATATTCAATTCTTTTAAAAATTAAAAATTAACTGATCGGCAGACTATAATTATTTGCGGATTAAAATAAATGTTGAAAACATACTTAGTTTTTAACCAATTTTCATTTTCAATGCAATGGAATATTGAAATTGCAAGCACGTTAGTAGTGCGTGACCATTTCGTCCATTCCATTTTCAATTTCCAGCAACAATTGAATATTGAATTAGAATTTGAAAATTGCCTACAAGTTGCTTGCAATTTCAATATTTAATTCTATTAAAAATTAAAAATTGATTGATCGACGGACTATAATCATTTGCGGATTAAAATGAATATTGAAAACACATTTAATTTTTAACCAATTTCCTTTTTCAATGCAATTGAATATTGAAATTGCAAGCACGTTAGTTCAATTTTCAATATTAAATTTAATATTCAATTTAATTTAAAAATTAAATATTAAATTTTGAATTTGCGTGGCCAATTCGTCCATTCCATTTTTAATTTTTGAAACAAATTAAAAATTGAATGTCAAATTAAAAATTGACTGGCGTTGCTTGCTCTTACAATATTCTATTACATTGAAAATAGAAATTGATTGAAGACCAATTGTCATTTCAATATTCATTTACTTTGCAAATAGATTCAATCTTTCCATCCGTCCAATTTTCGTAAATTATGAATATTAAAATATAGCCTCTGATGCAATTTTCTTTCTCCGTACTAAATGTAAATAGAAAGTTACCCGCAGCTGCTAGCGCGAGCGATATCTCATAAACGGCATAATGACACCGCGCGGGCGGTCGCCGGTGACTTCAATATTCAATTCTATTGAAAGACGAAAGTTGCATCTAGCTTAGCCACGCCCAGCCACGCCTCTGGCACGCATGCA
This sequence comes from Corticium candelabrum, assembly GCF_963422355.1. Classification (NCBI taxonomy): domain Eukaryota; kingdom Metazoa; phylum Porifera; class Homoscleromorpha; order Homosclerophorida; family Plakinidae; genus Corticium; species Corticium candelabrum. Next base: position 1,824,845 of record NC_085096.1, read on the forward strand.
ATGTAATGCAATTAACAGATGGATGAGAAAGCCTCGATAGGCACGCGACCGACCTCTCACAACAAGTCGGTAAGCACTTGTACCTGGCTCTCGTCAACCGTCACGCTTAGGTGTGAGATATTCCTTGCGGCGATGAGCGAGGGAAGCTCGTTGCATGGAGGCACGCATCTAGGGCATCTATAATCAACGAGATCAACGTCTAGCCTACACTGGAAATTTGACGTGAAGTCGATCTGGAAAGACTCCAAGCAACTATCTAGCTAGAGGACATTTACGTGGATCATCTAGACCACGCCTCTAAACATATGACGGGGAAGCCCAAGCCGGTATCTATCATCTCATGATATAACGGCAGGTCGTGCATTCTCTCCACTCTCGATCTCCATGGACGAAGTTGACGAAGATTTTGTTCGGAAGCGAGTCGAAGAGGGTAATAGTCATGCTGTCATCAGTGAAGAGTTACAGACGATGTTTCCAGGACTTTGGGGACCTAGCGAACGATCTGTTCGACGTTTCTGTACAGACAGAGGCATAAGTCGACGTTGTTCTCTGACTAAAGAAGAACTAGAACGCTGCGTGTCTGACGCCGTAAGCGAGGTGAGCACTAGCTATATATCTCTAGGTAGCTGGCTGCATGCTCATTATAGTTAGATTAGATCATGATTTGCTCATGATCACTATAGCTAGGTCATGATTTTACACTGCATATAAACTGTGTGCATGGCCTATAATTCCTGTATGCATGTATATTTATATTGACTGTGACAGGTCGGACCATCTTGCATCTTCAGATCGTCAAAAAGCAAGAAGATGGCAACGGCTACACAATGTAAGTCAAAGTCTAAGATTTCTTGTACTTGCAGGCGGTCGCCAGTAAATTTTTCGATTTTTTGCTTTGACTTTTACAAAATAATATAACTATACATATGTTAACTGCTAATACGGTCTTGTTTCAATAGCATTCTACGTCAAAATTGTAACATGGTAGCACCTGAATATTATAGACTCATGATCAGTTATAACTCTTGATCACAGAATGTCATCGCTCTAGTTTGTCTTGTTTAGTCTTTTTAACTTTTCTTTGTAATGAAACCTTGCATATGTCCATTTAATATATATATATATATCTATATATATATATATATATATATATATATATATATATATATATATATATATATTAATCTCATTGCATATTCTTTGGGAACAACTGTCTATTATTTATATCAATATGTTCATTATGTTAGAAACTGCAGAAGATCTTCAGCTTTAGAGATGTCCACAACTTTGAACGATGAACAAAAGAAGACGTACGCTATAGCTAGTGCCATGAAACTGGAATTGCTGTCGTCAGAAGTCTCTGAAAATAGCAGTGCTAGCGAGCCACCGTCTGAGGGAGCGAGCCTCCACTGCTGGACGTTCACAACTCCTAATCCGACCTCTTCCGTGGAGAGCCATTGAAGCAACAAAGGTGTTTGAGTTTTTGGACAGAAAGTACGCCAGAAGGCAGACTCAGAGAGGAACAGTACCAAGCGGAGCTCCGTCTATACCAGAACACGTCCGGGAATGACATTGTACCAGAGTGGGCTCTAGAAGACTTCTGCTAATTATAATACGTTTGATTTTAATACATGTCAAAGAACATGGATATATAGAGCTAGATCATTCAAATTTGCTGTTAACATTGTTGTCCATTGCCAAAGTTTGTTGAACTAGAGAAATAGATCACATGGCAATTGAATCACCTGGTTTGTGTGTCTTAAGACTACCTATAGCTCATATTTGGAAAAATCTGTATCTGGTATTTAGGACTCCAAATGTGTGCCTAAATGTAATCCTAAAACCCGTATTCGATCTATATAGGCCGTCCTAAATGTGTTCTATACACTCTAGTAGGATCGGTCTAAATATGTCTAGATATGATTAAAGGTGGTATTCAGTACACATTTAGAATAGGTTTAGACCATGCTATGTTTAAGCTTTCATGCAGTGCATGCATGATCGAGTGTCCGTCCTAGTTCTCTCGATCGTCGCACGTCGGTAGCGTCTTCACACTTCATACCAATGGGGCGTGACGGTTGCTTGACAATTGACATCTACGACGTATGAACAAGTCTACAAAGATTTGTTGCGTCCACTTTACAGACAAATTTACAGGCCTGTAAAGGCTTTCTCATAACACCAAGTCTTTACCTGCGAATTTTCAACACTTGCTGTGTTCACTGTGGACGCGGGCCCGCCACACGCGGGGAAGTCCCTAGAGGCTGTGTAAAGGCTTTCTTATAACAGGCACCCTAGTGGACACAACAAGCTACGACGTGTTAATTAACATGCGTACGTCTCTAGACAACAATGTTTACAACAACGTGTAGAGGTGCCTGTACAGGCCTGTAAGGACCTTCTCATAACACAAAGTGTTTCCCTGTGAATTGTTGATCTGTTGTGTCCACTAAGGTTAGTACCTCTAGGGACTTCCCCGTGTGTGGCGGGCCCGCGTCCACAGTGGACACAGCAAGTGTTGAAAATTCGCAGGTAAGAGCAAACAACGCCAGTCAATTTTTAATTTGACATTCAATTTTTAATTTGTCTCAAAAATTAAAAATGGAATGGACAAATTGGCCATGCAAATTCAAAATTTAAAATTTAATTTTTAAATTAAATTGAATATTGAATTTAACATTGAAAATTAAACTAACGTGCTTGCAATTTCAATATTCCATTGCATTGAAAAGAAAATTGGTTAGAAATTAAGTATGTTTTCAATATTTATTATAATCCGCAGATAATTATGGTTTGTCAATCAGTCAATTTTAATTTTAATAGAATTGAATGTTGAGATTACAAGCAACTTCTAGGCTATTTTCAATTTCTAATTCAATATTTATTCAATTGTTACTGGGAATTGAAAATGGATGAGATGGACGAAATGGTCACGCACCCTAAGGCCACCCGCTGACATCAATGAGCCGACGAAACGACATCGACCAGCCGACGAAACGACATCAACCAGCCGACGAAACGACATCAATGAGCCGACGAAACGACATCAACCAGCCGACGAAACGACATCAATGAGCCGACGAAACGACATCAACCAGCCGACGAAACGACTTTTGACACAGATGGCGCGCCATGTTTGTGTCAAAAGTCGTTTAAATGGCGCGCCATGTGTGTCAAAAGTCGTTTCGTCGGCTGGTTGATGTCGTTTCGTCGGCTCATTGATGTCGTTTCGTCGGCTGGTCGATGATATCGCAGCCCAGCCGACGGAATTATGACACACTTGACGCGTGTCGTCGGCTGGGCTGAGATGTAAATTAATTGTGGAAACATGATATCTCAGCCCAGCCGACGAGTTAGCGCAGCCCAGCCGACGAGTTAGCGCAGCCCAGCCGACGGAATTATGACACACATCGCGCGCCATACCTTAGTACATTGTAGTAGATTCTTCAGGAGTGAAACTATTCGAATTCTGTACACACATTGCTCTTGTTATACATACCTTAAGAGAAAGTCTGTAACTCTTTAATATTGCATGTCCTATGATGCCACAACACCAACTCTCACCTCCTTAGCCAATTAGAAACGATGCATTCAAAGATGCCAACTCTCTCTTTATAATCAGAAACCTTCCAGGACTTCAGTAGTCTGCTAGAGTTAGTCGACAAGAGTGACCTTGAGCTCTCATATCTATTGGAAGATGTCACGTAAAGAATCTGAAATATCAGCTGCCAAAAGAATTCTGCATGATGCAATGGAACATCTTGAAAGGGCAGAAGAAAGCCAACAAGGTCAAAACCAGCCTAGAGGAACGAACGAGCAAAGGAATTCCAGTCAAACTGATCAAGAGTCCAGTCGGGTGGGGCCCAACGAGTTTTCCAGCAGCCAGCTCAGGTCAATGTCCGTAGCTGCAGAACAACGTCGTCTATTTGGACATGACAAACACAGAAAAACCGGCAAGCACAGAAAGTTTGGAACAGGGAGAAGAGAAGAGGCAAGCATGCGGGAAAACCCCTCTCATCAAAAATCAAGTACTAGTAATCGCCAGGTTTGGACTTTTACATTAGCTTGCTTGGCTGATCATCAGCGCAATACACCCCCTTCATTTGAGGAAAAGATGAAACTTTCCAGGGCAGGCTTAGGTGAGAAAAGAGTAAGCATTGGTCAGACAGATGACAGTCTAGAAGTACACAATGCCGTTCTTGACACCTACCCTGCACTGGAACGCACTGGGTATGAAATGATGAGACTCAATCCTCGACGCCGACTTGAACTCTTGCAAAGTCATGACCTCTCAGCAAAAAATCTCAAATTTATGACTGATCAAGCAAAAATTTATTTACGACCTATTACCAAGTCCCTGTCTCTGCGTCAATTACCTGAAGTAAGATGCAAAACTATATAGATATGCCTGGTTGTTAGTTAATACTTCAATTTATTGTTACAACATATGACATTCATTGACTGATACCAGTATTTGCCTTGTGAATAGGATGACATTACTAATTCAGATTTGCAGCCCAATATGAAGTGTCCGGATTGCAGCCTGGAAATTCCCATGTCTGCTCTCAGGGACCACATTAGAAATGAATGTCGTAAAAGCAACTCTTACCCTCAGGAACGTCAAGAGATAAACCGCTGCAAGAAAAGAAAACAGCCGAAAACTATTGGAAAACACCAGGCAGAGAAAAGTAACAGTTCAAGTGTGCTAGAGTATTCATCAATGGTATGTTTTGTTAGATTGTGTTTACTATAGAAGACTTAAATATAGTAGGCTCCAGAGTCCAGCTGGAGATCACCGGTTGGACTCTCGAGCCAATAAGTATAAAGGCAGCTAGACAAACATACAGATAGACAGACAGACAGAGAGACAGACAGACGACTGTCACTTTGCAAACAACTGTAATGTAGTTGCATAATACACTTTGTAAGTGTTATGTATTTGAATGTGTTGATAACGTAGAAGCAATGTATAGACTAACAGACAGTCAAACAGTCAATTCACAAACAATAGTACATCAGATACTAACTGTCCACGTAAGTGCACACTGCAACTACTAATGTTTGCTGGCCACAAACGTATACATACTTATTAGAGGATCAGTCAGTCAGTACTAAAATTTATCTACGAGTGTATGTGTTTCTATGTCAGTTACATGTATTACTGTAGTGTATTATTATATTGATGTTGAATCTGAGGTGGCAGTCTATTAGTCTAACATATGGAGCAGCCCAATTGACAAGTTTACACATTTCTGCGTTTCAGGATGAAAGCGAATTAAGGCTAACAAATGAAAAAGACGAGCAACTCTCTGTAAGTATGTACATAGTGTGACACATTTAGAGACTACATAAGGACTACCTTCTATAGACTACATAAGGACTACCTTCTATAGACCACATGTAGCTTTGAGTTTTCTTTAGAATACAGTACTACGATGTTGTAAACTTAATTAATTCTGTTTATTATTTGTTGCTTACTTGATGAATTCAAAAGTTTAAGATTCCCATGTTTGCATATGTTGTAGCAATAGCCAGGAACATACTGTAATCTACAAGGCATTGAAATTCTCAGTGATACTTCATATTGCTATACGTACATTACAAACAGTGTATGTTCTAGCAATAGCCAGGAACATACTGTAATCTACAAAGCATTGAAATTCTCAGCGATAATTCATATTGCTACGTTCATTACAAACAGTGTATGTAGATGTTTTGATTCTTTAAGTAAATTAATGCAGTCAATTACAGCAAATGCCAATACTGTATTGCAATTAATTTTTTGTCCCAAATGCCATTATCTAATTAATTAAGTTAATTAATGTCATTGCATTAATATGACTTATGATATCTGCATAAATCGTACAGCTAAAGTTACTAATAAAAGATAAATTCTGTACACAGGATTCTACTAAAGAATACAAGCCAGCTGGATTCGCAAAAACATCTCGTGTTCCAGGGAGTGGAAGTAGTAAAGGTAAAGGGAGCAGTCGATGAAACCATAAGATGGGAGTCCGATATAATGACTTCTTTTTGTTTGAAGAGAACCATTCGGAACCATTACTACAACTCATGCAAGTGTTTCCTGACCATTCAATTGATACTCTCCAAAAAGCACTACGTCAATGTGAAATGGATGCTGAGGTGGCTGCTTTGCTGTTACTGGACAACAATACCGAGGCACTCTTTGTCTGTAGTGATAATAAACATATGGTATCAACAGAAAATTTTATTGTGTAGGTAAGAAGATGTAGTTCTACTGCTTCAAGCTCTCCTTTACCCCAGTTTCTGCCTAGTATGTAGCATTTTGTAATTATTGACATTGAATAACTGCACAAGGTATACTGTGTCTAGGTCCAGTCTTAGAAGATTCAGATGCCATTGATTTACCAATGCCTGAACCCAGTGATTTTGATCAGGTTTGCTTGCATTTGTCTGCCTGCATATATCTATTGTAGCACTATATTTCAAATGTAGGACACCACAAGATCACAGCAGAGCATGACCATTAATAAGCTGCTTGCAACTGTAGGACCTGACACTACTTCTGGACTGCCTCGAATGAGACTGACTGTGTCACGAAACGAAATACTTACTGATGCAATCGCCTTCTTTAAGGGAGGTGATTTCCACTACAACCGTGAACTACGGGTTAGATTTGAGGCTGAGCCTGCTGTAGATGGCGGAGGACCTAAGCGTGAATTTTTTTCGCTGCTTTTAAAGAGTCTTGTTAGTTCAACAGAAAGTGTTCGACTCTTTGAAGGACGTCCTGGCCGATATCTGCCTATGCATAATATGGATGCCCTGATGGGAGGACTCTACAAAGTAGCAGGACAAATGATTGCAGCTTCTGCATTGCAAGGAGGGCCTGGATTCCCTTGCTTGGCCCCAGCCATTTATACATATATGGCAACAATGTCTTTAGACAGCGTCATAGATGAGATCTCTCCACTGGATCTTCCAGATCCAAATTTGGCCGACACAGTAGAAAAGGTGAGAAGCATTAATTTCAAATGTGCATGGTCCTACATGGCTAACATACCAATATATTTTGGCAGATCAGTGAAATGAATGATGACAACAGCCCTGAATTTCAAAGCCTTGTCGCAAGCCTAGGGGAATTCATCATAGCTGCTGGATATACTCACAAAGTGACTGCAACTAACAAAGCTGACATGGTGTTGAAAATCCTTCTGCATGAAATTGTGTTATCCAGAAAAGCAGAGTTAGATCAACTATCTGTCGGTCTTGGCCCTCTAATGGATCTTGCCAGACGGCATCCTGACAAAATTAGACCTCTGCTTACTGCTTCAGCAAGCACGCCATTAACAAGTGGACTGTTCCTGAATCTAGTGACCTATGAGTCAACACTCCCGCCAAAATTAAAAGACTATTTTGTGCACTACGTCCACCATTCAGGTAATCAAAGCTTTCTACATATATATTACACAAATACTTGTCAATGAATCAATTAAACATTGCACTACAAGAATGTTCTTTTGACACTGATGTTTCTCTAGAAAGCACAAACCTGAGGACACTGCTGCAGTTCTGCACAGGTTGCAACGAGATTCCAGTGATGGGATTCCATGAACCATCAACAATCACAGTGTCCAGCACAAGATCTGTGTTTCCGAATGCAGCGACGTGTGCTAT
>NC_085096.1:1837500-1862500 GCF_963422355.1 Corticium candelabrum
CCTCACACAGTCGTTACAAAACAAATGGCCACATTTGGTGATGGTTGGTCCTCTCAATGCCAAAAGACATACCGGACATGCAGAGGCGTCGGAAGCAAATTTAAAGTGGTCCGGCCTAACGCGCGCTAGGTGGGCGTGATCATATAACGGTTAACGCACGCTAAACATTTCTCCAAAAGCTTGAATACCATACAGAGAACGCAAGATTAACACTTAGTAACTACTAGAACAACATGTGTCAAACCTTACAAGGCTATTTCTGTACGTAAATCTACATTGAGCCAAAAATGTTTCTTCTGTGTTCTGATTCCCTACAGAAATCATCTATGCATAGTTCTAGATCAAGACTATCACATGCTTCTTTGTGCACATGCAACATTAAAAGGTGATTTAACCTTGCCTGTGTCATAGTGCACCGAAGGTATGTTTTAACAATGCGGAGAGCTGAGAACGTTCTTTCACTAATTAGTTGCATTTGTTGCAGGAGCAACAAGGATCAAGCGTATAAGTTTGACCACCTCAGACAACAGCAGTTGGCCGGGTTTCCCTAGTGACTTAACATAGTCCACAACATCCATCAGGGCTGGTGTGACTGCCGTTTCTCTAAAGTGAGAATACAGTATCAATAGCTGCGTCTGGAGGATATTGCTGTCAAAGTCTGTGCAGTACAACTCCTGTATGCTAGACAGGTCATCCTTATAGCTCTCTCCAGCAGCACCCTTCAGAAGTGTGCATTCAAGCTTGCTGTATATCTTATAGTGTGGCTGGTCAAATCTGCTTTTGATAGACTGAATTGCCATATCGAAAGCGGAAAAATACATAACCCGGTAATGATCTTCTATACATGTTGCGAAGTGTCCCGAACTTCCTTCATCATATCGGCAAGGACGCTTCCTTTTCCGAGGAAGGGAAGGCTCTGCAACATCTTCTTTGCTTTGTTTCTCTATCAACTTTTCCCAGAAATTTGAGAATTCAGCTTCTGTACGCATTAGTGCAAGAGATTTGATGGTAAGTTCTGCTAACACTTGACTTTGTGCAGCAGACATCTTCTTGTGCTGAAGAGCTTTGCTCAGATTGTCAACCAACTTCAAGACTTTTTCTCCTAATGCTACTCCAAAGAGAAAGTCAAATGAAGAAAACTGAGCAGCAACACCAGTACACCGAGCAGACATCTCTGGGTCTCGTTTTGCCATATCTGCAAAACTGTCTAAGCTGGATTGGATGACCGAAAAGTTTTGCATAACACTCTGTAGAGAAGCTGCTCGAACGGTCCATCTCGTAGGGCATAGTGTCCTAAATCCAGGGTCTTGAGGAGCCATCTCAGCTTGAAATCGCTTGTACTCAGACTTTCTTTTTGCTGAGTACTTGAGAAGTTTTGACAGTTCAAATGTTGTGTCAAGGGCATATTTGATAGGGATTATGTCTTTGATGGTGTCTTGGCAGGCTAAATTGAGGCTATGACCATAGCAGTGAGTGAACAATGCTCGTGGTTCATCTTGAGTGAGTTGAGCAGCAACTCCTGATAGACATCCTTTCATCACAGCTGCACCATCATAGCACTGACCACGACAGTTGGTCAGACTAAGGTTCATACGAACAAGAACATCCCTGATAATTGCTACAATGGACTTAGCATCAGTTGAAGCAGTGATGTGCAGCCCAATAAAATCCTCATGAGGCTCTAGGTCTTCATCCACCCATCGTAGAACTATTACAACCTGCTCCTGGGTACTTGCGTCAGTGGTTTCGTCTACCATAATGGTGTATGGTGTGCCTTCAAGTTTGGCTGAGACATCTCGAAGAATTCGAAGTGACATCACCTTCAGCAGCTCATTCTGTATGTCTGCACTTGTGTACTTATTTGTCTTTTTCTGCAACCAATCGGAGAGATCTGTAGAAAGCTCACAAAAAAGACGAAGGAGCTGTGACAAATTGCTATCAATCTCTTTGGTGAGGGCGGAACCGCGGAGGGCAATACCTTGACGTGCCAGGAACCTCAGCGCCCTGAGAATGCGAAGGAGGCTGGCCCGGTTTCTCTTTCTGTCTTCAACCAATCGAGTTCTTAGTAGTTCACCAACGTGCTTTGTTGTGGCAGGTAGCGTGATCAGTGACTCAACCGCTTCTCTGTGGCAGTCTGATTTCGCGTGTGAACGAAATAAGCGGGTGGCATCATTCCAGTTTTGAACTCCGCGATAGATGAATGCCTGCTCAGCAGTCTTGCATTTCAGCTTGCCAGACTTCGCAGCCTTCACACAGACGTGACAGAACACTTTCTCAACGGAGTCGTGCCAATGAAGCCAAGGCCAGTTGTCGAACCAAGCAGCTTGAAATGACCTTGATTTTGGGGCTTTTTTCCCAAACGAAACTTTTGGAAATGAAGCACGGCGAGGCTGACAGGGCTGATCACCGACATCTGGAATCCCGTCAATCTGCATATATAGCACACGGAAATGGTTAGCGTGCGCTCTATTTACCGCTGCCGTGTCCTCGCGTTGCCAGCCTCATCTTTGTGACTGAGCGTAAATTTATAAATTACCGCCTGAAAATCTAGCTGTACAGAATGCTAACGTAACTAGAAATATATTACTTATTTAATCAGTTAACCCTAAACCGGAAGTATACGCTAATGGCCGACTGGCAAAAGTCCATTTTTCGAAAAGTGGTACGGCCATGGCCGTGCGGCCGACCCCCTTCCGACGCCCCTGACATGTGTGTCTGTCCGATAATCGATCTACAAACCGAGCATCAAATCCTCCAGCAGTCTAGGCTCGAGTGTCCAGCCAGTCATCTCTCCCCTCCCCCCGTGGAGGAGATGACCGGCCGGACACTCGAGCCTACCAGCATGCAGCCATATCTTCTGACAAGGCTGCGATCCCGTCATGGGCGTACCTTAAAGTAGCTTACTTATTGACTGACAAGTGCGGAAACAATATTAGCTGCAAGATCAACCGAGTTGTTTGTCAACTGCAGCCAACTGGAAGCAGCAGTTGATGTTAGTAAACTTATAGTAGTTAGCTGCATTTGCCGTTGACATTGTAGAGTCCAGTGAGGCTTTCTGAAAGTTGAGAGCTTGATTTGAGATGAAATGGTTACTTAGTTACTGATTCAGTGGAAAGTGGAACGAAAGTGGAACGAAAGTGGAACGAAAGTGGAACGAAAGTGGAAATTAATATTTACGTAATTATACGACAGAAACGAATTGGAACGGTACGAGGTTATTAATGCTGTACTGTACTAGCTGTGTGCATAATTATTTTTATCGTTCTAGTGTGATAATTTTTTCGTTTTAATTCTAATAGTGTGATGTCTAGCGTAGAAACATTTGATTTTAGCACACGCACGCACGCATGCACACACGCTCGCAAGCACAAACACACACACACACACACACACACACACACACACACACACACACACACACACACACACACACACACACGAACTGCAGATTGAAGCTATACAGTCTGACCAGAGAATTGTGTTCAGAATTTTGTTGCTAAGATCCATTTACAGTAATTTGTTGATATCTACAAACCATAACTACTGAAACTCACTCAACATTTCAGATAATGACTTATATAATAGCAGGCGTATAATATCGCTAAAAGACATAGCGATCATGTGTGATCTGTCCGGTAATCGATTTACAAACCGAGCATCAAATCCTTCAGCAACCATCTAGGCATAGCAGGGCCGGATCCAGACGGGGAGTTTAGGGAGTTAAACCCTCTCTTTTTCAATAGACGTGGTTCAATAATTTTATATAATTTCATTAGAAAAGAGAAAATTAGTAATGCTACAAATAACTGCTAACAGTGAACCTTCTCTTTCAAAAATTCCTGGATCCGGCGCTGCATAGCCTAGAGCGTGTTCACACCGGTCCTAATCCTGATTAATGTAACGTCATTCTAACCCCATTCTAAAGCCATAGTCTACTAGAGAGCAGTACATTAGAACCGCACTAGTAGCGTTAGTGGTGGTTGCACGTGACTTTGACACGTGAGGTAGTGTATACAAGAAGAGCATGTCACCGATGTTTGTGATGTGATGTTGATGTCAGCTAGACGTACAAACGCAGCAACATGGTGACGTGTACGCATGCAGATGTGTGTGTACTACGTACTTGTGACAACTTCCTGCCGTCCCTGAAGGAGCTGCCAGACAAAGCAAACAAAATGATTTCCTCCTACAGCAATGGATTCGTTAAGACAATTAACGCGGATTCTTGCCGCATACGATGGATAAAAACTGTCGAGGCTAAAATATTACGCGCACGTGCTCACGTGACTCAATAATAAAAATAGTTAGCGTTGTGAACGCGCGTGCGCTAATGCTAAATGTCGGTGTGAACTAGCCTCGACACTAGGGACGTATTCGTTTGGGACTATCTTTTTCTGAAAAAGGTTAGATGGAAAGAGACAGGGCACGTTTACCAATCGAGCAGAACCTTTCCGAAACGAGATAGATGAGGTGGTAACAGAGCTATATGCGCATGCGTAGCATCTTTCTAAATAAAAATTGTAAAATTATTGACTAGCAAACACAAGCAACGACAGTGAAGTAACGTAAGACTAATTTATTGTACATTAGATGCATTACCATGCCGGTAGGCTGTTCATTTACCTATCCAGTCATGACGCCGGTACAGCTAACTAGATGGCAGCGTTGTATACTTCTGTTGTAATCTCCGTTTTTGAATGGATTTTTGCTGATATCAAAGAATTTGACGATGAAGAAGATTTCCTGGATGATTTGATGGAACTTGGTTCCCTTTTGTGGACCAGGGAAGACAGCAAGCCTCGCATTCTAGGTTATGTCGAGAAAGTAGTTCCACTGCATTATGATCAGGATTTTCGGAGGCATTTCCGTTTAAGTAGATCGACGTTTGACGTGTTGGTGCACAAGGCTAGCACTTGGAAAGAGCCATCTTTAGATAGAAGTCGTGGAGGAAGAGTTGCAATACCAGTAGTAAATCAATTACTGATAACGTTATGGTACCTTGGAACTCAGGAAACGTTTCGTCAGCTTTCGGATCGGTTTGGTGTTGCTGAGTCAACAGTGCATGGTGTCGTACGGAAAATTTGTAGATGTATATCATTTTATCTGCGACACACTGCAATCCAACGGCCTCGTGGATCCCAAGTTGATAGAATACGAAGAGGATTCGAGAACATAAAAGGATTTCCAGATGTTTTGGGAGCTATAGACGGTAGTCACATACCCATTAAACCACCCAGTCAGGATAGAGATAGCTATATAAATAGAAAGAAATTTTCGTCTCTCATACTGCAAGCTGTTTGTGATCATAATATGTTCTTCCTGGATTGCTATTGTGGCTGGCCGGGAAGTGTGCATGATGCACGAGTTTTGAGGAATTCCGATCTATTTGTTCGAATACAATCCAATCCAGGAGACATGTTTCCCATGCAAGGAACCCACATACTAGGTGACGCAGCATACCCTCTCAACACGTGGCTTTTGACACCATACAAAGACTACAGCCACATGCAACAGGAAGATAGAAATTACAATTACTGTCACTCCGCAACTAGAATGGTAATCGAAAGAGCGTTTTCGTTGCTAAAAGAAAGATGGAGGAGGATGAAATTCGTCGACGTCACAAGGGTTAAAGAGATTCCGACGATGATTATTGTCTCTTGTGTTTTGCACAATATCTGTTTGTCTCATAACGAGGATATCTCAGAATTGCTTGGTGATGATGATAGTGCAGGCACAGAGGTAAATGACTTAGAAATTGACTATCTAAGACTATGTGGTGCGGACTTCGAAGCTGTAGGCAAACGTGATCAAATCAAGCAGTACATTAACTCTCATGCACGAGTTTAATGTACTAAATATGTATACCCCTAAACAGATACTGTAAGCAATTAAAGTACACATACTGTAAGTTATAGTACGAACTATGATATCTGAAACTATATACTACGACGTACGGGTATTACTATCTTTCATTGCATCAAGCAAGCCGGAAACTAGAGCCATTTTGTCCTCATGCATCTTTGCCAGCAGCTTCATTTTCTCTTGGTGTCGCCTTTCACGTTCCTCTCTACAACACATCATCATCTTCATAAAACTTTCCTTTGAGGTCTCTCTACCACTTTGCGCTGATCGCCTTGCCTTCTTTGATGGAGTCGGTGCACAATCTTCAGTGCAATCTTTCATCAGAGCTGTGCCTTCTGTATCAGAAATTTCCAATGGAGAAGGTGATCTGGCGTGGTCTCCATCTCCTGAACTACTCATAGTAGCCACTGGTCGGACACTTGGCCTATGCCCGTAAATTTCAGCCGTTTGTCTGGTATACCTCCATTCCTTTCGATCTCTCCCTATAGAAGCCACAATTCTACAAACATCAACTGATGACAAACGTATGGACTTGCCAGTTTGGTAGTTGTGGTCTTCTACTTCCCGGTAGGTTTTTGTGAGATATTTCCACCGTCCCTCACATTGAAGAGCAGCAACTGGAAACAACATCTCGTGCATTCTAGCTGCAAGTGTTTTCCATATTTTCTCCTTTTTAAAAGAAGGATTTCTGAATTTTTCGGCAAATTTGGCGTATAGGAGAATCAGTGCCTTTGTATCAGAATCACCCTAGCCTCGTCCCCAGACTCTCTCGCGCTAGTCTTGTCCGGTGCCCGTATGACAATTCCAGGCGCGAGAGAGTCTGGGATCATCCCGCCTACTTCCTGCCATATCTCCTTTCTAAATGCTCACTAAGTGTCACCCCCAACGTCATCAAGTGTCCCGTAACTTCAAAATCAGATTAGCGTTAGTCTAATCCAGTAAACGTATCACACGGGATGCTATGACCATTGTTTGGTGTTTGTGGCATATCCAGCACTTGCAGACAACTGAAGCATGTTGAAAAGGTAAGTCTATGGAGTGTTGGTGACGGGTGTCGTGTAGGCTTGTAGTCTGAGATTTACAATTGGCGGAGTGATGACTTTCTAGCTAGTTCACACGCGGCCATTAGCATTTGCGCGCAGACTAGACTCTGTAGCAAAAGCGCGCAATGGCAAGGGAAGGGGTTGATCTTGACATGAAACTACCGTCTGGAGGGTCAACTTGAAGCTTCCAGGGCTATTCTTTCGCGAAAAGATGTATTTGTTTTCATACTTGAAGACTTCTCGAAGGGACAGACGTAGCCTCGTACCAGACCCTCTCGCGCGTCGTGCCCGGTTCCCGTATAACACGAAAACGCTGGAGAGAGTCTGGGATCATACCGCCTACCGTTTATGCTGTTAGATGATCATCTTAGCTCGTATGTCACAAAACCTCGGGCTACTAACACGATTAGTGTAAGTGCTATTCTCATGTGTCACACAGAAAGTCTCTTGGACGTGGACGCGTTTCTCCTGCGATCGCCAATATATCTCTTACGTTGAACAACCTGCAGGATGTTTTCAGAAGACGTACAAGACACGGTAAGCTCGGAGGCGGGAACCCTTTGGGTAGGCTGTTACGGAATGGTAGAATCATTTTATTAGTACAAGAGTGGTAGGTCTCAGACATAGCATACGGTACTTGATCCGCACAGCTGTGCGCAGACTCTTCACAAAGCGCGGAATGGCTTCTGAAAGCGCGAATTTTGAACTCGGTCTGAAATCTGTTCTTTCCGACGTATTTGGACACCATAGTTTTCGTGAAGGTCAGCTTGAGGCCTCCAAGGCTATTCTTTCGAACAAGGATGTGTTTGTTCGACTGAAGACTTCGGGCGGCAAGTCTTTGTGCTACCTACTGCCTGCCCTTCTCTTGAACGGGGTGTGTGTGATCATTAGCCCGCTGATATCATTGATGCATGATCAGGTAGGTGTAGTTGCTTGAAGCAGCCAGTTTGCTTTAGTTATTAGCCTCCTGATGATTCAAGGTCGCCAAACTGGTAAAAAAAGGGAGTGTTTGTCACACGAATTGAGTCCTTGTCAGACGAGAAACTGTTGAAAGACATTTCTTCCAGCAAGTACAAACTAAGTGAGTAGTATTGGACAATCTTTTGGTCAGGCAATGCTGGGTAACAGTGATTTGTCTAGTTTATACGTCTCCAGAAGCGATCACATCAAGTTTTTGGCGAAACGCATTGTCTAGGCAATTGAAGACAGCAATCTCCTTCATTGCTATTGATGAAGTACATCTGATCGAAGAGTGGGGTCTACATTTAGACCTTCTTACAAGGAACTAAGTTTTATTCGTTCTTGCCTGCCTACTGTCCCTATTATGGCTCTCTCAGCAACAGCTCCACTTTTCCTTATTACTTCTGTAACCCAACATCTGAATATGCCTGACTATGTTCTAGTATCTGGATCTCTAAATCATCCAAACTTATATTTTCTTTGGATTCATCCACCTCTATTTCGTCAGTCTTCCACTTGTTAGCTTCTATGTTGTCCTCTGTAAAGTATTCTAAAGATATTCCAAAACTCTTATATTTTGCAGATCAAAGGATGTTTTGTATAAAGTGTATATTCATCTTGTGTACAGCTGCAGTAGTATAACCAGGGGTACAGTAGGACAATACCATGCCACAATGACACTTGAGGGGCGATCTCAACACTATGGAGAATTCAAGTGTGGCAAGCAGCGAGTCATGGTAGCTACTAGTGTGTTTGGCCTTGGTGTGGACATTGATGACATCAGTGAAGTTATTCTATTCGGTTTGCCAGACAGTGGATCTGAGCTTGTGCAACTTGCTGGACGTGGAGGGAGAGATCCACTAAGGTTGTGCCTTGTTCGGTTTGTGGCACACTCTCAGGACCGTAGGCTGTCAGTGTGCAACAACGAAATTGTGACTCTTGCCTCAAATAAGGTCTGTTTGAGAAGAGTTCTTGTTTACAAGATTTTGCAGTCAGATGAGCCATTACCTGATAGTGATTTGTGCTGTTCCTTCTGCAATGCATCTGATGAGCGACCTCATATTTTTCAGCCAGAGGTGGATTGCACCTTACCACTTCCTCCTATTCCATGCAGATCTGCACCGTTGAGATCACGTCGTGTTGTTGCTGATCAGAGAGCTGCTTTGAGGAAAGCACTACTTGAACTTAGAAGGACGGCAGGTGGCACAAGATACAGAATGAGAGGACTAGATGGGGTCTTATCCATGTTAGTGATTGATAAACTAGTAAAAAAATGTAATAAGATTCGATCAGAAAATGATGTTAGGTCACTAGGAGTTGTAAGGGACTTCAGTTTAGCAGTTTTTAAGTTAATTGAGTTTCACATTCCTTGCACTATAGCCAATATTAGTAGTGATGGTACAAGGAGCACTTCAGCTTGTAGACATGTTTTAGGAGAGATTACAAATCACTAGTAACTCACTTTAGGCTATGTTTCTCAATACAAGTAGTTACGATATTATGTACATGTGTCTATTTCTGTCATAGCTGTATGTCATCAAGAAAATCAATTTCTTCATGGTCTTCAGTGGACTGATTGTCCTCAAATCTCAGGTCTGTCTTACTTAAGAACTTTGCAATCCATTGCTTGGATAAGGCAACTTCATATCCTTTTTTCTCTGTTGTTGTGAAATGTCTGTTAGATGGCAACTTTCTTTTGGGAATCCGACAAGTGACTTGACTGGCCAATAGATTGGATGTCTTTTTCAGCACTTGTACTTGTATGCCTTGTACCTACATGAGGAGCATGAACTTTCTGATCGCATAACAGTGCAGCATCATGTAATAGCTGAGATGCTAAGCTTATTACTCTTAAATGATGGAGGGTGATACTGCCACCAGAAGATCGTAAAGCTGTTTTGATGACAAGATTGTAGTGTTCTACTGCCATGTCTATTGCTTTCCCATGACCAGGTATGCCCAGAGAATTAACAGCTCTGTTGTGAGTTACTATGTAAGCAAGCCTCTTGGAAAAGTCAGCCTTCAGATTGGCTAAGAGATTTGCTGCTTCATTGCTGTAGTTGCTTCTCTTTGTTGCGAGGAAGTACAGTAACCACATTCGCCAATGTTGGATAACTCTTGGGCCATCTTCGTACTTGATGGCTTCCCTCAAATCTTCATAAAGGAGGGCCATGCGCAGAAAAGAACGATGGAAATTATACAGGTTGTCTGCATCATGGTCATCTTCATCTGTTCCTATAACTAGCACGTCATTGGTGAATCTCTCTGCTGTTTCGTTTAGCCATGAGTTTGTTATAATGGTTGCATCTTGTACAATTAAATCTGAGGTAGCAGATATATTGAGAAAGGTGATGAGGGATGCAGTCAGATGTGCTTCTAATGCATGTTTGAGGAACTCATCGGATTGTTGAAATTTTTTGCAGCAGCGGTGACTCCACTTCGGTTGATCAGTTTGCTGAGATGAGCCAATGAGCCAGGAAAATCATGTGACTCCCAAAATATGAGGAAGATGACTTTTAGGCACTCCCATGCGAAGTGGAAATCACCAGGATTCTCTTTCGCCCACAGGAGGCGTGCTGAAGGAATATCTGCTACCCTTCTACGCCGAGCTGCACGAATTGCCCTGCAAGTCGCTTGGTCACCGACAACACGTTGTTGAACAGTGTCATCTATCGCCAGCATTTTTTGAAATTCTTCAAGAATAGTAACATTATTGTCAGTGTAACTTTCATCTATGTCTATCACTGCAATAGGGTGGATAATAGATTTTGTTGTTGGGTGGTCATGGTTGTCATATTGATGTCTTGCTTTAAGGTGATTGCAGCATTTGAACCTGTGTATGAGTACCTTCTGAACTCTCGTCTGAGCAGATTCGTGAAATGTTTTGTCGTCATCATCATTCGGTAGAATGTCTTCCACAGCTAAATCTCCTCGAGTGCATTGTGGTAATTCTGTTGTGTTGTAATCAGGTGGGGGAAGTCTGGCTACTTTGACAGCCAAACGGCTCGTGAAGTTCCATGCCTCTGTATGTCTGGCATGTCTCTCATGGGTGACACGTTTCTCAATATTTATGTTGTCATAGGCAACGATCCAGTCTCCATGTTGAAGCTCTCTGTTCTGCTCTATTGCCTTTGCAGCGTTTTCCACATACCTAAAAGTTTGACTATATGACAAGCAGACACCCATATGGTTAAGAGTAGTAATGACTTGTTTACTAGTTGCCCTGGCAACCAACATCAAACTAACTAGAAGCTGAAAACCTTTGACCTTGTCACTTGCCTTCTTCGCTAGTAAGCAGACTGCTGCCAAGCTGTAGATATCTTTTGGTCCTGTAGTGGTGTCAGTTTGGCCTATCGAGGAAAGCAGTGATGTAATTTTGGGAGCGTGTGTAAGTAATTGGCTGTGTAGATTATGTAAACTAAAGTCTGCAGTCAGTGAAGATGCATCTGCTGCATCAACTGGACCTGTTGACATGATTCCTCCAGCTCTCTGTAGCGCATTCAGCTCTGCGTTAATTTCTGTACCTACTTGATGCCACTGGATAGATTGACTCTCAATAATTGATTGTTGCAGTTCAGCCTCCAAGTCTTGTCCGCGCTTCTTTTCACGTTTGAGCTCAGCTTCTAATTGTGTAATTCGTAGTAGATGGTCAGAGGTCGGTGATGTAATATCCTTTGATGACTCTTGTATGCAAGAACGTTGGACTTTCCTCATGATCATTCTTTCTCCGGATACCGCAGTAAACGTATGAGCGGCAGCCGTGAACTCTGGCGCTTTTCCTCTCTACAGTTGATCCAAAGGCAAGGCGCACTAGCTTGCCAACATCCACAGAAGACAGCGTTGCCTTTCCGGCGGCCAACAAGCTACAGTCGACGCTGTTCATTACCACTTTCGTTGGAACTCTATCTGATGGGCTTCCCGACTCATCTTGTTCTTGTAGCCTAGCACAGTCATAGAGCAGCGCTTAGTGCATGCATAGGCTTCTGGTGATCAAATCACATTGGACCTTACAGCTTCAGGTAACGTGAATCGAACTCAGGAGATCGCTCTGTGAATGAATCGGTTTCCATGTCGCATAGACGAACGAAAAACAAACAATGAATGTATGCAATTCTGGGATATCACAAATAGCGTAATGCCTAATTTGCTTTGATAGAAAGGTGTATTGTTACAGCATAATGAACTAATAGTATGAAAGTATTGACGTTGGTGACGTGGGGTGACACTTAGATGACGTGGGGTGACACTAGGTGAAGAAAGTTGGCGGTATGATCCCAGACCCTCTCCGGCGTTTTCGTGTTATACGGGAACCGGGCACGACGCGCGAGAGGGTCTGGTACGAGGCTAGACAGACGGTAGTTTCATGTCAGATCAACCCCTTCCCTTGCCATTGCGCGCTTTTTGCTACAGAGTCTAGTCTGCGCACAAACGCTAACGGCCGCGTGTGAACTACGTAGAAGGTAATCACTCCGGATCCGCCACTTGTAGATCTCAGACTACAAGCCTACACGACACCCGTCACTAACACTCCATAGTCTTACCTTTTCAACATGCTTCAGTTGTCTGCAAGTGCTGGATATGCCACAAACACCAAACAATGGTCATGGCATCCACTGTGATACGTTTATTGGATTAGACCAACGCTAATCTGATTTTGAAGTTACGGGACACTTGATGACGTTCGGGGTGACAGTTGATGACGTTGGGGGTGACACTTAGTGAGCATTTAGAAAGGAGATATGGCAGAATGTAGGCGGGATGATCCCAGACTCTCTCGCGCCTGGAATTGTCATACGGGCACCGGAGAAGACTAGCGCGAGAGAGTCTGGGGACGAGGCTAGAATCACCCCATGTGTGTGTGGTTATAGCATCCACGTTTCCACCTGTTAGAATGTCTACTAACTCTTCGGGAGTTTGTTCTGCCGAGCATGAGAAATCAGCTGCCATTCTTTGAAATTTTGGCGCGGGCAATCCAGAATATGCGCAAATAGTGGTCTGGAAATGCTAGGCTAAGCGAATGCGTTGATTTGGAAGGTTGAAGCTATGGACGCAAGTTTTAGTCTATAGGTGCGTTTTCTATCCTTTCTATCTGTATTGATGGTAGGATAAGTCAGAAAGTCTATCCGCTCTATCTTTTTTTCGGAAGCAGTAAAGTTACCAATCGAACAGCGTACATACCTTTCCAGTCTATCCCTTTCCGGAAAGGTTTGGGAAACTGTTCATGCTATCCAGAAAAAGAAAGGTGCCCAATCGAACACCCTAGCGGGCCTTTCCACTCTATCTGTTTCTAGAAAGGTCCCAACGAATACGCCCTAGGCCTTCCTTCGAGACAACATCACGTGATACCGCAAGTTGCTATCCTCGCGTGAAAGGACCACCGAAAGCGCCGAGGCTAGGTGTGAACACGCTTTTAGCTACTCAGGTTGCGCTCACGTGATGGGCGTAACTTAAAGTAGCTCACGTGTAGAATAACACGTATTACGATCCAGATGAGACTGAACTCTTTAATTAAACATTCTGAAAGTTGAGAGTCGAGATGACGTGGTTAAGGGTGGAAATTAACATTTGTCCTACAACCAAACCTGACTAGGAATGATACTAAAAATTTAGGGTTAGCAATGCTGCACAATTTAATTAAATTTAATTTTCGTTTTATCTGTTTTGTGTCACGTGGCTATTACTATTCTAATGTCGTAGAAAATCTGTCATTACTGTTTTGTCCAGGGGAAACTTTCTAACCGGAAGTATGAGGGCGGGGAAGGGTCTGGTAACAAGAGACTAGCTTTACACATTCGTGGATATCAGACTAAAGATAGTATGACCAGAGAACTATGTTTTTTGCTGTAATGAGCAGTAAGACAGATTGCTACTGTAACTACCAAATCATTACTACTAGAAACTGTAACACTACAGTACACACAACATACATATGAGACAGCAAGTCATTGCAAAAAATCAATCCTTCGTGTCTTCTCCGGCACAGTCTTAGTAAAGAGTCTGGTTTACATTGAAGTTAGGACACATTGAGTTGAAGACAAAACTGAATAACAATTTCATTATTCTGAATGTAGGATCGTGAATTCAATGTTTCGTGAGTTATGAAGTCATCGGTTGCATCAAAAAATTCTCTAGGGACAAGTTTAATCGTTTTCTCTCGTCTTACAACCACATTTATTGCATCAGGTTGTTGGTCTATTAATGTGAATGAAAACTTGCAGTGCTGTTTCTTAGGAAGTTGATCATAATAATCTCCTTTACACACATATGCATCGACAGAGACATGAGATCCTTTATAGCGACCATAACCCATTGGATAAAGCAAAAGAAATAAACGATATCCTTGTGGTCCTGTGTAAAATCGCTTTGACTGTATCCTATAGGATGGATCCAACTCTGCTTTCTTCCTGCAATCTAACCAATTGGTTATATTCCACTGAAAGACACATATGTCAAGTTTAGAAACGGTGCCTTGAATTCCAACCTTCTTGGTAATGAATTCAAGTTCACATTCCCTTTTAGCAAGACAAGCTCTTGTTGATAAAAGTAATGACTTGGTGGCAGCAAGTGATGACTCGGTGGCTGAGAGTGATGACTTGGTGGCTGCAAGTGATGACTTGGTATTGGATTGTTGTTTCATCAAAAGACTAAGATGAGATGTAACATCATTTTGAACATGAATTGTCATTTCATTTCTATTGCTAATAAACTGGCAACCTGCTTCACTAAATTCACATTCTAATGGACTGTTAGGGCATATCCCATCCTTGCTGACATGTTCATTCATCTCTTTTCTAACCACTTGTTCTTTACAATATTCACATGCAACTGGAAACATCTCACATTTTGTATGGTGATCATTCAGAAATTTGAATGTCACTGTGGTCTTACAGTAGACACATTCAACTTTCCTGTTCACGCACGTTTCCTTCATATGACTTTCCATATCTTTTTTCATCACCATTATTCCACATTCATTTTTGCATAGAACATCAACATACCCGCAAGTCTCGTTGTGTGTTTCTCTCTCCCCTAGTTCTCCTTTCCATCCACATCCCTTCTCTTGTTGATCACAGTAGATCTTCAGACTCATTATTTCTCTTTTATCATAGTTGTTTGGAAAGATTTCTGATTCCTTCTGTTCCTCTCTACACACAGGACACACAATGCGGCCACAGCTTGCCAAGGGCCTCACACAGTCGTTACAAAACAAATGGCCACATTTGGTGATGGTTGGTTCTCTCAATGCCAAAAGACATACCGGACATGTGTGTCTATCCGATAATTGATCTACAAACTGAGCATTAAATCCTCCAGCAGCCATCGATCTTCTAACCGCATGGCCAGGTTGCGCTCACGTGATGGGCGTTATCTAAACCTTACCCAATCAGTTCAACACGTGCGGAACTAAAAAAAGAATTTAGCTGCACGATCATCAGAGTCGAGTCGTTTTGTCCGCTGCAGTTGACAATAGCAAACAGAATGTCTGTTATGTACCGTTGACATCTAGACTTGAGCCATGCAGTCTCTCTCCGCCCTCGCCATTCATCGTATTGTCAATCCTCGGAGCAGAGACAGCCGAGTATAGTTGACATTATAGATCTAGCTAGAGTAGGGTGAAGCTCGATCTTCAAACGACCAGACAGTTGAGAGTTGAGATGAAGTGCATGGCTAGTGCGCATCATTCACAGTGAAAACGCAAGTGGAAACTAAGGTTTGACCTAAGACAGAAACGACTTGAAAATGATACGGTGTTAGCAATGCCGTACAACGTGCATAAATATCGTAATATTTATATGTTCTGGGGTTGTTGTAATGTGGTAGAAAATATATCAGTGTTGTGTTATGGTGGTGCAATGTGCTGGTTTGATACAGTATTCCACACATACACACATACGCACACACACACACACGCACACACACACGCACGCACGCACACACACGCACACACACACACACACACACACACTCACACACACACACACACACACACACACACACACACACACACACACACACACACACACACACACACACTCGAGCTGCAGATTGAAGCTAGACTGACCAGAGAATTGTGTTTCAGAATTTTGTTGCTAAGATCCATTTACAACAAAATTATATTGATATCTACAAACCAGAACTATTAAAACTCACTCAACGGCTCAGACAATGACATAATAGCAGGCGTATAATATCGCTAGAAGACATAGCGATCATGTGTGATCTGTCCGGTAATCGATCTACAAAGCGAGCATCAAATCCTTCAGCAGCCATCTAGGCATAGTCTAGAGCGTGTTCACACCGGTCTTAATCCTGATTAGTGTAACGCCATTTTAACGCCATAATCTACTAGAGAGCAGTACATTACAACCGCACTGGTGGCGTTAATGGTGGTTGCACGTGACTTTGGCACGTGAGGTAGTCTAGACAAGAAGAGCATGTCACCGATGCTTCTGATGTGATGTTGTATGTCAGCTAGACGTACAAACGCAGCAACATGGTGACGTGTACGTATGCAGATGTGTGTGTACTACGTGCTTGAGGCAATTTCCTGCCGTCCCTGAAGGAGCTGCCAGAGAAAGCAAACAAAATGCTTTCCTTCTACAGCAATAGATTCGTCAAGACAATTAACGCGAATTTTTGCCAAATATGATGGATGAAAACTGTCGAAGCTAACTTATTGCACTCACGTGCTCACGTGACTTAATAATAAAAATAGTTAGTGGTGTGAACGCGCTTGCGCTAATGCTAAATGTCGGTGTGAACTAGCCTCGACACTAGGCCTTCCGTCGAGACAACATCACGTGATACCGCCAGTTGCTATTCCCGCGTGAAAGGACGACCGAAAGCGAATGAAGGCCTTTTAATGTCGAGGCTAGGTGTGACACGCTCTTAGCTGTGTTGCGCTCACGTGATGGGCGTAACTTAAAATAGCTCACATGTAAGACTAACACGTATTACGATTCAGATGAGGCTGAGCTTTTTAATTAAACATTCTGAAAGTTGAGAGTCGAGATGACGTGGTTAAGAGTGGAAATTAACGTTTGTGCTACAAGCAAAACTGACTAGGAATGATACTAAAAATTTAGGGTTAGCAATGCTGCACAACTTAATTAAATTTAATTTTCTTTTTTGACTGTTTTGTGTCACATGGCTATTACTATTCTAATGTCGTAGAAAATCTATCATTACTGTTTTGTCCAGAGGAAACTTTCTAACGGAAAGTATGAGGGCGGGGAAGGGTCTGGTAACATGAGACTAGCTATACACATTCGTAGATATGAGACTAAAGATAGTATGACCAAAGAACCATGTTTCTTGCTGTAATGCACAGTAAAACAGATTGCTACTGTAACTACCAAATCACAACTACTAAAAACTGTAACACTACAGTACACACAACATACATATGAGACAGCAAGTCATTGTAAAAAAATCGATC
Organism: Corticium candelabrum; assembly: GCF_963422355.1. Lineage (NCBI taxonomy): Eukaryota > Metazoa > Porifera > Homoscleromorpha > Homosclerophorida > Plakinidae > Corticium > Corticium candelabrum. The sequence continues at coordinate 1,854,805 of NC_085096.1, forward strand.
CTTCGTGTTCTCTTCAGAACAGTCTTCTAGAGAGTCTGGTTTACATTGAAGTTAGGGCACATTGAGTTGAAGACAAAACTAAATAATAATTTTATTATTTTGAATGTAGGATCGTGAATTCAATGTTTCGTGAGTTATGAAGTCATCGGTTGCAGCAAAACATTTCCCAGGAATAAGTTCAATCGTTTTCTCTCGTCTTGCAACCACATTTATTGCATCAGGTTGTTGGTCTATTAATGTGAATAAAAACTTGCCGTGCTGTTTCCATATCTTTTTTCATCACCATTTCTCCACATTCATTTTTGCATAGAACATCAACATACCCACAAATCTCGTTGTGTGTTTCTCTCTCCCTTAGTTCTCCTTTCCATCTACATCCCTTCTCTTGTTGATCACAGTAGATTTTCAGACTCATTATTTCTCTTTTATCATAGTTGTTTAGAAAGATTTCTGATTCCTTCTGTTCCTCTCTACACACAGGACATTCAGAGCTGTCAACTCTCTCGCATTGTGCGGGAGACTCCCGCATTTGAGACCCTTCTCCCGCCTACCCGCATTTGGCATCTAATCTTCCGCATTCTGACCATTGGTGTGTGTGACCAAAACGATGGGCGTGCCTGTTCTGTGTAACTGTGACCCTACAGTTTTAGTACATGCATATGTATGCACATACGTGATATCCCGATATCAATTTCCATTTGCCAGGCCCTGTCTTCATCCGGCTTTTTTCTAGCATACTTGGTCAAAATACTGTATACTGACATAGAATGAGGACCCGGTCAGAAGTGGAAAAGAGGGAGGGGCTGGCAACCTGATTACCATATGTATTGCTGGAAAAGAAATCGAAAAAGGCCACAAGAAACTAGAATCCAGAACATTCCAACTAGCCACGAGAATGTGCATGTAGTTTGTTCTTAGATTTTTACAACAGGCAGTATAGTACGTACAGTACAAGTTATGTGTTTAATTAATTAACTATTATGTTTAGTAATTGGTGTTAGTACTGTGTGTCGCTAATTAGGCACAATAATCAATCGATTAAACATTTGTTGCGCTTTAATTAAATTAATTAAAGGCTTCTACTTCAACCGGGCATGAAAATACTTAAATTTTTATTATTAAATGTTATTTATATATATTATTTAACACTTCATACAATATAAATTTATTGATATTAATGCTGTTTTAGGCGTGTCCAAAAAATTTAAACTCCCGCATTCTCCCGCATTTTTTCCTGCAAACGCACGCATTTTGACACGGCTAGGTTGGCAGGTCTGGACATTCACTGCGGCCACGCCTTGCCAAGGGCCTCACACAGTCGTTACAAAACAGATGGCCACATTTGGTGATGGTTGGTTCTCTCAATGCCAAAAGACATACCGGACATGTGTGTTTGTCCGGTAATCGATCTACAAACCGAGAATCAAATCCTCCAGCAGCAGCCATCTTCTGACCGCATGGCCAGCTTGCGCTCACGTGATGGGCGTAACCTAAAGTAGCTCACGTGATTGACTGACAAGTGCGGCAACAATGTTAGCTGCAGGATCACACCAGTTGTTTGTCAACTGCAGCTAACTGGAAGCAGCAGTTGACGTTAGTAAACTTATTGGAGCGAGCCTTGGCGAGACCCTTTCCATGTGTACTGTACTGTGTTGAGATGTGTCTAGTAATGGTACGTACGTACGCACGGCCTTGTGACCGACCGGCGGGAAATTACGTTGATTTTGAGCCAATTATAGACATGATGGTTTGTCATGTCACAATGCAGGTGTAAGTGTAATAGCTGTACGGTATACGGTTCTCCAGGTTGCTGCGCGCCAGTCTCACGAAACTAATATGAGAATGTGCAAACAGGCTCGAGCTTCTAGAGATGGCTTGATGACTGCAGCCAAAAATGCAACTAAATATGAGAACACATTGCTTTTACAAAGAAATTTACGCTAATGCTCTATCCATGTTCTCCTCGATGTCCAAACGCACGCACAGCTTCGCTTGTGAATGAACTATTCGTAGCTTGATTTGAAGCGGACAAATTTGCAGATAAATTTCTTTACTAGACTATCTACGAACGGTAGGAGCACACATACACACAACAACGTGGTTTGTGTTCTGCGTTGCGTGGAGGTGTATGTGCGAATCAGTTTGTGTCTATACTTCTTAGCTGATACATCAAGAAAGGAAGATGTTTACAACTGATTGCTGCGTGCCACGGTACTACAGTACGAGAGTGCAAACAGGCTGGAACTCAAAAGATGTCTGTTCTCACTGAGGCTTGCCCCAACAATGCTTTGCATTTTTAACTAATATATTTTCTATCACTTCTAACTATACTATGTGGCAACACAACATGCAGCTGTTGCTGACTAAGCCGGCAGGGTCTGGTTAGGAACGATAACACTTTCTTTCCAGATACTTTCTTCATCTTTCTTGTCATTTTAGACTAAACATAATCTTCTACAAAACCATTAAAGCTTCAATATAAATAAACAAATCTCCCACTAGCTATCCACCCCTCCCCACTATATCCCAATCCACTTTAAATAAACACCAACAAAACATGACCAACACAACAAACTACGTGTGTTATGCCTGAGCCAGAGGTGCAACTAATGACCCTGACAGACATTGGACACAATAATGGAAAACCAAATAAACAGACAAATTTCTTGCCTAGCCAAGATGACAGATTGGATTACCTGTATATTATGTGATTACACGTGAAACACATTTGATGTGCATTCAATGCAGTTTCCAGCTGTGGATTCAATGCACATCCAGCCATTTCACTCGGAGTCATGGCGTAGGCGTGACATGTCACGTGTAACTATCAATTTCCATTGAATCCGGTTGGACTGTGATGTCTAGTGTAGAAACATTTGTTTCAACACACGCACGCACGCATGCACACGCACACACACACACACACACACACACACACACACACACACACACACACACACACACACAACTACTGCACGTTCATGGACATCATGCAGAGTACTAATTGACTAAAACGGCATTTTCCATGTTTCTTGCTAGAATGAACAGTAAAACATTATTAATACTGTAGCTGTACAGACCTCGGTCTGCCTGTTACATGGTGTCAGGAGTGAAAAGCACAACACCATGGCAGAAAACCGACAAATACAAGCAGGAGACGCGCAAGAAGCAGCCGCAGTCGCAATGCCAATGAGGATGCAGAGCCGCATACCCATTCCGAAGCCGCTAAACGTTTGAGGCAACTTGGCACAGAACTGGCGAGAATTCCGTCAAGTTTGGAACTCATATGAGATCCTCACGAATCTGCAGAGCCCAGAGATAATGGAATACCACGTCGCAACGTTTATTACTTGTGTAGGCCACGATGCCTTACGCATCTACAACTCTCTGCAATTTGAGGAAGATGCTCATAAGCGAGACATGGACAAAATCATAGAGAAAATAGAACAATACTGCCTAAGAGAGACGAACGTCCTAGACGAACGATATAAGTTCAAAAAATCTTCCAGCAGCGGAGCGAGACGTTTGACGAGTACTTCACTAACCTTAGACAACTCGTGAAAAGATGCCAGTTTGCAAACATGCAGATTGACCTCTTGCGCGATCGCGTTGTTGTTGCCATTCAAGACGACGGTCTACGTAAACAGCTACTGCAGAAGAAAGACCTGTCATTGAGAGAATGCATCGACACGTGCCGCGCGTATGTATCGACGTCAGAGCAGATGAGAAATATGAAAATGAAGGATGCCACTGTACACTCTTTGGAAGCTAGCTCGCAAGAAGACGCCTCAACGCCCCCAGGGAAACGAGACACGCAAAGCTAAAGAGACAGCGAGGTACCAGCCGCAACAAAAAAAGTGCAAACACTGTGGGAAAGACCATGTCACCACCAGCAGGCCCGTAGTCTGGCTTCAGAAGTGGGTGGTGCGTAATACACCAAAATAGACCAATGACGTCACATACATGTTATTGTTTAGCCTTTCGAATTATCTATATTTACTAGTTGATTAGCTCATTCTTCGCCTAGGCAACTTATGTTAATTAACACAATTTCTCGCGTACATATATATATATATATATATATATATATATATATATATATATATATATATATATATGGGGCCTCCTTCAATACTCTCATTGGGAGGAGAAAACACAAAATACCGGATAATATGTAGTCCTGACAGGCTGTCTAGATGACCAAGTATTCGCTTGCAGCTGTTTCAACAGTTCCGATTTAGAAAAAGCTTTCACGATTCGTTGACGGGCACATGTGCAGTACTTTAAGCCGGCCAGCAGCTTCATCGTCTCTTTCCTTCTGAAATGTCAACTTTTGTGAACTACAGACGAACAACAACGCATAGATGCAGGGAACCTGCGAACGACACCATGCAGTTGCTATTTCAAAGTGAGAAAAGGCTACGTGCTAATCTAAAGGTGGACCGCAAAATTGCAAAGTTTGCAAGCCGCATGAGGAATAAACATTTGTGACGTTGCGACCTGCAGACGAACGCCAATACAAAGCAATTAAAGTACAAAAAACCAGTCAGCACCACGCAAGGGCTCCAGTTGCTTTTCGAAGTAGAAAAGGTCGCGTGCTGTAGGAGTGAAAAGGAGCAGATAGCGGTTTGCGACCACATGTATTTACGATACGAAACAAATAATCATACGGCTGCGTCCATGGAGCACTTTTCTTTAGATATCTCTATTGTTTTTATGCAATCCCTACATTTCTCGTCATTTCTATATAATATGTTTTTAATTGTAGTGTCTTTGACATAATAGGAGCGCATACAAATTTAGAGGCGCGTTTGCGTACTATACGCGCCAGTATATACACGAACATTGGATCGAAAGCGGACCTTCACTGCTGAGAGAACGGTTAGTCCGAACCCACCGAACCTCCCCCTCGGCCTACGGGCATGGCCAGTGGGAAAGAGATTACTGTCCAGCTTACGGGAAGCAATGCAAGGAATGCTTGAAGATGCATCACTTCTCCCGCATGTGTAAGTCCAGCAGCAAAGGAAAGCCGAAAGGTGCAGTGCGTAAGTTGCATGTAATAGAGTCACAGACTGAGACTGATACAGACAGCGATGAGTTTGTCAGTCATGACGAATATTTCGTTAGTACCATGACATTGGCACCCCAGACAGAGGAAGTCAATGCTGTCAGAAATAGCACGACATGTGAGCGAAAGCTGTACGCTGTAATGAAAGTCGGCAGGAAACTAGTCCAATTTCAGATAGACACGGACGTAACGTGCAATGTACTGAAACAATCCGACTTGCCACAGAAAGCAACAATAAAGCAGACAGCGCAAGTACCCACATTGTTCAACGGAACAAAGGTGACGCCCTTTGGGAAGGCGATTGTGAAAGTGACAAACCCAAGAACGAGCAAGCGCTATAGAGTACAGTTTAGTGTAGTGAAAGACGCAGCAACGTCCATCCTTGGCGCAGCAGCATCTCAGACGATAAAGGTTCAATTCGAAAACATAGCTGTACTCGAGTCTACCTCAGGTAGCAGTAAACAAATTTACACTGATATGACGAATCAACTGACAAAAGACAGACTTGTCAAGATCCATTTTCTGTCTTTGAAGGAATTGTTGGTAAACTATATCAAGAACACTAAACCTACAGGTAGACCCTACAGTAGAACCGACGAGACAGCCATTGAGACGCATACCACTAGCAATGCAAACAAGACTGAGAGACGAACTGGAACGACTGCAGATCATACAGAGAGAGGATGAACCAACCGATTGGCAGTCTAGTTTGAAGCGAAGTCGATATTTGATGCCAACCCTAGATGACTTTCTACCAGAACTGACTGAGGCAAAGATATTCAGTGTTCTCGATGTCAAAAAAGGAGTTCTGGCATATCGAATTAGACAAGAGCTCGAGCAAACTCACAACATTTGGAACGCCTTATGGAAGGTACAGGTAGAACAGGATGCCGTTCGGTATTGCACGCATACCAGAAATTTCAGATATGGTTGGACTCGGCAGTGCAAGGCATACCTGGAGTATATACAGTAGCGGACGATATTCTAGTGATTGGAACGGTACAATAAACTCTGATGCCAGAAAAGATCACGATGCTACCTTGATCACGCTACTAAATCGATGCAAAGAAAAAGACCTACTACTAAATATAGCAAAGTGTAGGATTGCAACTGACAAAGTCACATACATGGGTCATGTATTTACATCCAGTGGACTGAAACCAGATCCGCACAAGGTGGGAGGAATCAAGAAGATCCCTAGACCAACAGACAAAGCCAGTGTGAGACGAATCATTGGAATGGTAACATACCTATCCAAACTTCTAGAAAATTTATCAGCTTTAAGTGAAACCATTACGTCAACTGACAAGGCAAGATGTTCAGTGGACATAGACTGCAGAACATGATGATGCCCTGCAAAATTTCAAGAATGCAGTGACACAAACGCCAGTATTGAAGTATTTCAACTCGAAAGATGAGACAACTGTAGTGTTTGTGCTGGTTTATTGGCAGTGCTCTATGAACGCAACACAACGTACGCGATCTAGTTCTAAACAAGTCAGCGCATGCGTACTCTCATACGCTATTATTAGCTTGCACTACAGTAACTACACCACACATTATTACCTACGGACTGCTGCTGCAAAGACAAAAAGAACTGTCTGACGAAAGGGGCGTTACCTCGACTAAATGAGCATGCGCTATCTCTCCTGGAGAGGAGACAGGGATAGTGTTGTTGTGTTAGCTAGTCACCTATAAACCTATCTCAGGTGCGAAGTTGCAGAATTGCCTTTGCGTTTTCATGGGGGAGGTCGTGTTCGATGAATGATAGTGGTGTCCGATGAATGGGATCGCAGAGAAGGATCACGTTTACCGTCCTAGCATAACCGTTTCAAGCCTTTGGAAGTCCCGCATCTGGAATCACAGTCTTTACTAATCCTTCTTACTGTGGGCTTTAATAAAGCTCAGTCTTACTTCGTTACTTCTTCTGCATGGCTGTCCGATGATTGATGGTGTCCGTTAGCAGGGGGGTCGCTCTACATTCAAATTCCTGTTTATGTAGTCTGCATGCACACAGGACACATTGAGGCCACGTCTTAGTCTGGCGTAGCCAGACCGTTTCTATATACTTTCGCGAGACTAGCCACACCTTAAATTGCCAAGGGCCCCACACAGTCGTTACAAAACAAATGGCCACATTTGGAGACTGTCGGTTCTCTTAACGCTAGAAGACATAGCGAACACGTGTGTCTGTCCGGTAATCGATCTACAAACCGAGCATCAAACCCTCCAGCAGCCATGCATATGCATCTTCTAGCCAGGTTGCGCTCACGTGATGGGCGTAGCTTAAAGAAGCTCACGTGATAAGACTAAAGATGAGGCTGAGCTCTCTAGACAGCCTGAAAGTTGAGACTCGAGATGACGTGATTAAGAGTGGAAAATAATGTTTGTCCTACAACTAAAATTGACTAGGAATGATACTCAAAATTTAGGGTTAGCAATGCTGCTCAACTTAATTAAATTTAATTTTTGTTTCTTTTACTGATTTGCGTCACATGGCTATACTATTGTAATGTCGTAGAAAATCTATCGTTAATGTTTTGTCCAGCAGAAACTGTCTAAATGAAAGTACAAGGGCGGGAAAGAGTTGGTAACATGATACTAGCTTTAAACATTCGTGGATAGTAT
>NC_085096.1:1867500-1885000 GCF_963422355.1 Corticium candelabrum
TATAAGCCACTCTATGCACGTGACTATACCTGAAGTTCGAATGACCACAAAATTGTTGTAAAAGCTTTTGGAAAAATTATTTAAATTGTCATTTACTGCAAATTTTCTATTCTAAACTACAGAGAAGGACTCTCCATCGCTATTGGGTTTGTTTCTTATAACAGAATTTTGAATTTTGAAGTGCGCGCTACTTTGACCACAAAATAATCACGTGGGGAATAGCTCAACGACACATTTATTATTCAATTTTGCCATTTGCTGAAAGAAACCTACACATGCTTTACCCATAATCTACTTGAAATACAAACCTTCTTTCAGCTTTTGTTTAGAAAACGAAAAACCACTATGATGTCATTGACGGAACTATTTGTCATGTTTGTCACTAGGAAACCACAAAAACCACAATAACTTGAAGCATCAACTGAATAATGTCTAGAAACCTACATCTTGTAAAAAATCTATTAAATTCTTTAGACTGTACACGAAATTTCTATATGTGTGACTTTCGGTTTGAAATGGTTGTGGTCGAAATGTTGCAAAATGATGTTGATGGCGCGAAATCTTTGATTGCCTAGTCGTTGTTTGAGCTTACAGAGCTGCCAAATTGCAGATTCCTGTAGCTGAGTGACCAATCTTTCGTTGGATGAAATTGAGGGAAAGTCGGACAGCTGGTGTGAGATCGAGGATGCCCCGAGATCGGCAGCTCAGTCCACGACATTGCGCTAGTAAAATCGAAGCCTTGAAAGAATGTGGTATGGGTGAGAGTAACATCGCCAAAGCCGTAGTCATTCGCCTGACGCCAACACAATTGAGAACCTTTGGCAAAACTTGAACGTAGCAACAAACGCTGATCACTCTCGCATCTACCGTTGACATTGTAGAGTCCAGTGAGGCTTAGGGCTTACGATCTCTGCCAAAACTCCCACAACGCAAACAGACGTCTGTGTAGCACAGCGCAAACAGACGTCGGTAGCATGCACAACGCAAACAGAAGTCGATAGCACAACGCAAACAGTAGAAGTTGCAGAAGTTCATTTCTTTTGCCCGGTCAATGCGTATTCATGATAAAATAATAGTGACGCATAGTCACTCTAGAGAACAAGTCTAGAAACATTTGAGAAAATAATGGGTATGTAGGGATGGGTATGTGAGTGAGGCGCTACATAGCCTGACTGACAAAAGTGAAATGTGACGCTTTTCCTAGATGACCTAGATTCTGAGACTAGTGTCAGCGTTAGTAGTCTGGCTACAATTCGGACCGTTTACATTCTAGTGTTAGGTGGCCGGTTCTGAGATTTTTTACTGAGTTATAAGAAATCTGGATAGGACGCGTTTGGATACTTTGAATGGGCGGCCATTTTAGGTTCTTCGCATCCATGATAGATTGGGAAGGCCCGCACTCTCTGATAGATTGGGTGACCACAGCCATGTCGACATGGCAAACATAGCATCACCTGTTGACGCTCAAAGCAGCAGGATGTACGCATTGACCGTCTAGCAGACAGTGATTCATTTGGCATCGATATCTATTTGACAATGAAGGATATTGCCTTATCTCAAATAAGAGATCTTTGAATAGAATTTCGCTTAGTATTGTGTTGTCATGAAATTTGACTAGCAAATGATTTTCGCTACCCTGCGACTCTGTAAACTTACGCTGTATCTTGCAGAGTTAATTACTCTTCTTCGCCACCAATAACTTGCATGTACAATCAACTCTTCTCTATATGGGTACGTACTAGACTCGGGTGGTGTCTACTTGAGGCCGAACGGAAGCTCAACGTTGTCCACAGTGTACTGCAAGGTCTGCAGGCTCTAGAGCATGCGTATGAGTAAGCAACTGCATGCGTGTTGTTTGCGTTGTGCAACCGACGTCTGTTTGCGTTGTACTACCACAGTCTGTTTGCGTTGTGCAACCGAAATCTGTTTGCGTTGTACTAGCGCAGTCTGTTTGCGTTGTGCTACCGAGTCTGTTTGCGTTGTACTACCGCAGTCTGTTTGCGTTGTGCAACCGAAGTCTGTTTGCGTTGTGGGAGTTTTGGCAGAGATCGCACGCCATAGAGGCTTTGCAACGACCTGAAAGTTGAGAGTTGAGATGAAATGGTTATTTAGTTACTGATTTAGTGGAACAAAAGTGGAAATAAATATTTTATACAACAGAAACGAATTGGAACAATAATAGTTTAGAAATGCTGTACTGTGTCCATAATTATTGGCGAGCGAAGCGAGCCTCTCTCTTGTCATGTCAATTGAGGTCGCCGTATGACAACAAAGCTAAGGACAAACAACAATTGCAGACAAATGATACAGTGAGAATACAACCACTGCGAAGCACCGATGAATGGAAACAAGGAATAGTAAACAAAGTTCTCCCCAATAGATCGTACGAGGTGACAACTACACAAGGTTTAACATACAGACGAAACAGAATACATCTAAAACCATCCAAGGAACACAATTTTGAGAAGATCAGTGAGTCATCCAGTGAAGACACCATCGACCAGGAAGCCATCAATTACCATTGAACCAAAACAACTCAAGAGTCAAGATCTAACTCAGCAAACAACCTCAGCAATGAAGAAACATATACCAGCAGCGACTACAACCACTAGAAGTGGACGAGTTAGCACTAAACCAAGTACTTGAAAGACTATGTGTGCAATTACTAGCTAATCTAGAGTCTACTTAGAACGGTAAATCTAGAGTTGCAGTTGAGAGACATTTCATTGCTTCAAACCTGTTTTTTAAGGAAAGGAGATGTAAGGGGTGGAGTCTTAGTGTAACGCCACACCTATATAATAAGATGATACACAAGTAGATAATAGATTTGCTATACACAATCCAGTGTACGTGTACAGACCTCAGTCTGCCTATGACAGTAGCTACAAACTCACATCTACTGAAAAACCACTCAACTTCTCAGACAACCAAGTAATTAATACAATGGTCATGCATAAAAGAGTATCCCACACATCTGCTTAGATCTAAAACTGTAACAGCTAGTACACACAACATAGAGAGTATGAGACAGCAAATAATATTGTAGCAGAAGATCAATCCTTCGGGTCCTCTCCAATACAGTCTTATAAAAGAGTCTGCTCTGCATTAAAGTTACAGCACATTGAGTTGAAGACAAAACTGAATAACAATTTCATTATTTCGAATGTAGGATCGTGAATTCAATGTTTCATGAGTTATAAAGTCATCGGTTGCATCAAAATATTTACCAGGAATAAGTTCAACCGTTTTCTCTCGTCTTACAACCACATTTATTGCATCAGGTTGTTGGTCTACTAATGTGAATGAAAACTTGCAGTGCTGTTTCTTAGGAAGCTGATCATCATAATCTCCTTTACGTACACATACATCCATTGAGACATGAGATCCTTCATAGAAACCGTATCCAAGTGGATAAAGTTTAAGATACAAATGATATCCTTGTGGTCCTGTGTAGAATGACTTTGATTGGATTGATTGGTACTCTGGTAGATCTGATTGTGCTTTCGTCATCCAGTATGACCAACTGGTTATATTCCACTCGAACACACAAATTTGACTCTGAGAAACAGACATTCTACCCTTCTTGGTAATAGCTAATTTTAAATTCTCGAGTTCACATTCTCTTTTAGCAAGACAAGCTCTTGTGGATGAAAGTAATGACTTGGTTGTTGCAAGTAACAACTTGGTATCGGACTGGTGTCTTGTCATAAGACTAAGATGACATACAACCTCATTTTGCAAATGAAGTTTTAATTCATTACTATTGCCAGTAAACTGACAACCTGCTTCACTAAATTCACATTCTAATGGTCTGTTAGGGCATGTCCCATCCTTACTGACATGTTCATTCATCTCTCTTCTAACCACTTGCTGTTTACAAAATTTACATGCGACTGGAAACATCTTGCATTTTCTATGGTGGTGATTCAGAAATTTAAATATCACTGTGGTGTTACAGTACCAACATTCAACTTTCCTGTTGACACACGTTTTCTTCATGTGATTTTCCATATCTTTTTTCATCACCATTTCTTCACATTCATTTCTGCACAGTACATCAGCAAACGCACAAGTATTGTTGTGTGTTTCTCTCTCCCTTAGTTCTCCTTTCCATCCACATCCGTTCTCTTGTTGATCACAGTAGATCATCAGACTCATTATTTGTCTTTTATCATAGTTGTTTGGATAGATTTCTGATTCCTTCTGTTCCTCTCTACATACAGGACACACAATGCGGTCACGCCTTGCCAAGGGCCTCACACAGTCGTTACAAAACAAATGGCCACATTTGGTGACTGTTGGTTCTCTCAAAGCCAGAAGGCATATCGTGCATGTGTGTTTGTCTAGTAATCGGTCTACAAATCGAGCATCAAATCCTCCAGCAGTCATCTTCTAAGCTTTACATATGTGATCGACCGTCGTAGACAAAAATCCGAAAACGCAAACGGACATCTAGAGCTCCGCCAGGTTGCGTTTACGCGGTAGGCGTAACCCGAATGGCTCACGTGATCGGATAAAACGCGTTGAACTGCACGATCATTCGAGTCGTTTGTCAACTGCAACAAATAGAAAGCAGAAGTTAACTCTAACAAACTCATTCTGCATTTACCGTTGACATCCTATAGTCAGGTGAGGCTCTCCAAAGCTCAAAATCGAGATGAATTAAATTAACTGAATAAGTGCCTACTGATTCAGTGAAAGCAAAACTTCAAAGTGCAAGGAAATTACCAGGTATAGTTTTTATATAAAAGACACGAATTGGACCGATACAGGGTTAGCAGCAATGTTGTACTATGTACATCACTATTTTCTTTGTATTTATGTTGACTTATAATTACGTCTTAAATGTTCACACACACACACACACGCGTGCGCGCGCGCGCACAAGTTGCAGATTGAAGCTAGACTGACGAAAGTATTGTGTTCAGAATTTCCTGCTAGTATCAGTGCACAGCAAAATATTTATATCTACAAACCATAACTACTGAAACTCACTCAATGTCTCAGCTAGACAAACATAATAGCAGGGGTATGGCAAAATACACTGTTCACAAAACAGGTCTCACACACATTCACTTTGATCTAAAACAATACATTACAAACCACCAACCATCACAGCACAAATAAATTCGTGTTCACTTCAGCACACTTTGATAATTGCAAGTCTTGCTCACATTGACGTTAGGGCAAGTTGAGTTGAAGACAAAACTGAATAAAAATTTCGTTATTCCGAATGTAAGATCGTGAATTCAATATTTCATAAGTTATAAAGTCAGGGATGATTTCTAATATCGTGTAAGGGATATATTGGACTTTATTTTCCCGTTTTCTCACTGTCATTACAGTATCTTGACTAGGGATAAGATCGCGTGTGTTCTCCTGTCTTACAACAACATTCATTGCATCAGGTTGTTGGTCTATTAGAGTGAATGAGAACTTGCAGTGCTGGCGCTTGGGAAGCTCATCATCATAATCATACTCTCGTGCATACACCAAAACAAAGCAAGAAACATGGCCCTATAGATGAACAATTTCCAGCTGGATGAAGCATGAGACGCAAAAGGTACCCTTTTGGTTTAGTGTAAAATGGCTCTGACAGTACGGTAATAAATGGATCCACTTCTGATTTCATCTTCCAGTTTGACCAATTGGTTATATTCCACTCGAACACACAAATGTCAGGTTGAGAAACGGGCATTCCAACCTTCTCTGTAACAAATGATTGTAAATTCTCAAGTTCACATTCCTTTTTAGCAAGACAAACTCTTGTGGATGAAAGTAAAAACTTGGTGGTTGCAAGTGATGACTCAGTGGCTGAGAGTGATGACTTGGTATTGGATTGTTGTTTCATCAAAAGACTAAGATGAGATGTAACATCACTCTTTGTACATGAATTGTCATTTCATTTCTATTGCCAATAAACTGGCAACCTGCTTCATTAAATTCACATTCTAATGGACTGTTAGGGCATGTCCCATCCTTACTGACATGTTCATTCATCTCTCTTCTCACCACTCCTTGTCCACAATATTCACATGCGAGTCTAAACATCTCACATTTTCCATGGTGATCATTCCGAAATTTGAATGTCACTGTGGTGTTACAGTAGCCACAATCGACTTGCCTGTTCATGCACACTCTTTTCAGATGATAGCCCATACGCTTTCTCTTCACCATTTCTCCACATTCATTTTCGCATAGAACATCAGCATACCCACAAGTCTCGTTGTGTCTTTCTCTTTTCCTTAGTTCTCCTTTCCACTTGCATCCCTTCTCTTGTTGATCACAGTAGATCTTCAGACTCATTATTTCTCTTTTATCATAGTTGCTTGAGAAGATTTCTGATTCATTCTGTTCCTCTCTACACAAAGGACACACAATGCGGCCACGCCTTGTCAAGGGCCTCACACAGTCGTTACAAAACAAATGACCACATCTAGTCATCATTGGCTCTCTCATTGCAGAAAGACATACCGGACATGTGTGTCTGTCTGATAATCGATCTACAAACCGAGCGTCACATCCAGCCGCAGCAGCCATCTTATTATGCTGTAATTACCCGTATGCCAGCGACTGCCACCGTTAGAAGCAAACGGAGAGCTCACGATCACGGGATCGACCGCTTGAGCGTCGCGTGGCCTTGTACGAATTCGAATTGTTGTATGGGTCTCCCAAGTGCGCGACGCGTAAAAGTACGGACACGGTGTACCAGAGCAAATCTGCATAGCCGGAACAAATCCGCTGCTACACCCCGCGGTCACTCCCCCGCGGTCATCTCCCGCCGCGAGGGAAATGACCGGCTGGACACTCCAGCCTATATGTACAAAGACCAGCATGCAAGGTAGGGACAACGCGTAGAAATGGATTTTAAGCAAGCTGGGGATTCTGGCAGAGTACACACGCAGGCACGCAGGCTCACAGGAGCTGCAGATTGAAGCTAGACTGACCAAAGAATTGTGTTTCAGATTTTCTTGCTAAGATCAATGCACAGAAAACATTGATACATACAAACTCACTCCAAGTCAGACAATGACATAATAGCAGGGGTATTAGAAAATATAATGTTCATAAAAGTATCACAAACATTCACTTTGATATAAAACTGTAGCAATACATTACAAACTACTAACCATCACAGCACAAAATAAATTCGTGTTCACTTCACCACAATTGATGATTGCAAGTCTTGCTCACATTGAAATTAGGGCAAGTTGAGTTGAAGACAAAACTGAATAAAAATTTCATTATTCTGAATGTAGGATCGTGAGTTTAATTTTTCATAACTTATAAAGTCATCGATGGTTTCTAATTTCGTGTAAGGAATAACTTGCAAAGCATGTTCACGATCCTCTGTTATTAACATAGTCTGTGGCCGAGGGATAAGATCAAG
This sequence comes from Corticium candelabrum, assembly GCF_963422355.1. Lineage (NCBI taxonomy): Eukaryota > Metazoa > Porifera > Homoscleromorpha > Homosclerophorida > Plakinidae > Corticium > Corticium candelabrum. The sequence goes on from NC_085096.1 coordinate 1,874,891, forward strand.
TGTGTTCTCCTGTCTTACAACGACATTCATTGCATCAGGCTGTTGGTCTAGTAAAGTGAATGAGAATTTGCAGTGCTGGCGCTTGGGAAGCTTAACATCATAATCATACTCTCGTGCATACACCAAAACATGAACAGAGACATGAGACCCTTTACATTCGTCATGTCCAGCTGGATAAAGCATGAGACGCAAACGGTACCCTTTTGGTTTTGTGAAAAATGGCTTTGACAGTGTGCCGTACGTTGGATCCACCTCTGATTTCATCTTGCAGTTTGACCAATTGGTTATATTCCACTCAAACACACAAATGTCAGGTTGAGAAACGGGCATTCCAACCTTCTCTGTAACAAATGATTTCAAGTTCTCAAGTTCACATTCCTTTTTAGCAAGACAAGCTCTTGTGGATGAAAGTAATGACTTGGTGGCTGTAAGTGATGACTCAGTGGCCGAGAGTGATGACTCAAGTGATGACTTGGTGGCTGAGAGTAAAGCCTTGGTTCTGGATTGATGTTTCATCAAGAGAATCAGATGAAATACGGTGTCATGTTCTATATGATTCTTCCATTCTTTCCTGTTGCCAATAAACTGGCAACCCGCTTCACTAAATTCACATTCTAATGGACTGTTAGGGCATGTTCCATCCTTACTGACATGTTCATTCATCTCTCCTCTACGCACTTGTCGTCTACAAAATTCACATGCGACTGGAGACATCTCACATTGTGCATGATGATCATTCAGACATTTGAATGTCACTATGGTCTTACAGTGGACACATTTGACTTGCCTGTTCATGCACGTTTTCTTCCTATGACTTTCCATATCTTTTTCCATCACCATTTCTCCACATTCATTTTTGCATAGAACATCAACATACCCACAAGTCTCGTTGTGTGTTTCTCTCTCCCTTAGTTCTCCTTTCCACTTGCATCCCTTCTCTTGTTGATCACAGTAGATCTTCAGGCTCATTATTTCTCTTTTATCATAGTTGTTCGAGAAAATTTCTGATTCATTCTGTTCCTCTCTACATACAGGACACACAATGCGGCCACGCCTTGCCAAGGGCCTCACACAGTCGTTACAAAATAAATGACCGCATTTAGTGACTGTTGGTTCTCTCAATGCCAAGAGACAAACTGGACACACGTGTCTGTCCGCTAGCGGAGCCACAAAGCGAGCATCAACTCCAGCCGCCATCCTAGTTGGTCGGCCTAACGCGCGCTAGAATGCGTAATTGTATCACGTGACCACCTTTTACACTCGCTAAGAGGCCATCCATAATTGTCGACATTTTCTCAAGCGCACAAAGCGCACTCTTTTCGGCATACCCCCTCCCCTCCCCTAAGCGTACGCAAAAATGTTGGTCACGTGAAGCTGTTCTAATGTACACCATAATATTACTGAAAACTACTGCTGCATGCAAGACAAAAGAACTTGTTCGTTCAACATCATATTTTTAAACACCACGTAGATTTTAATAGTAAACTGTACGAATAAAAGAACACTGTTCTGGGTCAGTGAATGGTCCGGCCATTTAATTTTCTACATTTCAATTTTCATGTTTTCATTTTTCAATTTTTAATTTTTAGTTAATTTTTAATTTATAATTTTTAATTTTAATTTTTAACTTGCATTCTTATTTAAATTTTTGTGTTTATTAAATTTTAAATTTTAATTTTTAAATTTTTAATTTTTAATTTTTAATTTTCTATATTTTTTGTAAAATGGTTTTCATCTTTTGATGTTTGATTCTTTTGATCTTTAGATTTATCTTTTAAAATTTGATTTTTAGGCACCTATGTGCTCGAAACTAGAAACTTAAACGAGCTGTTCGCTTTTCTATTTCTAACATAAATAGAAAATAGAAAATAGAAAATAGAAAATTGAAATGACCAAGGACGCTAGACACAGCGGGGGTCTCAGCAGGGCTTCCATTCGTACGCGTGTCTCAGGAGATCACATTTCCAACACACAAGCAGGTGTTTGTTTTTACTTTACTTTCCGTCACGTGCCAAACCACGTTGGCAGCTCTTGGCAGCTCTTGCCAACTTGGCTTTGACACACAACGTTGTGCCAGTGAAGACCTCAGTCCCTAGCTGTATAGGTACGCGCATTGTACACAACACGCTACCTTTACCGTAGATGAACCGGTTGGAGGGAAATGTTACGAATGTCTAGCTCTACTACTAGGTACTGTACCTAGATAGATAGGCTCCGCCCTAGCAGATCGCCGAGTTGGCAACTGTGGTGAAGAAGTATACAGACTCGTTTGTTGTGTAAGAAAAATCGAGGCACAATTGAAACATCGAACCCATCAACCTACTACAAGTAGTAGACTACGCGCTTTCACGGGCACACTACACGGTACCGTACAAGGATGGGCGTGGTATTGTCTAGCAGGTCACATTTCGTCGCACAACTCACCAAGCAAACAGACATGGACGTCCATCGTCGTACAAAGCCTTCTGAACTCTATTTGAAGTCAACTCAACTGAAATCTATGTGCTCAACTCAACTCAATTAATTAATTAACTCAATTAACGGAGAACAGTGTGCGGCTACAACTGAAAGAACATGGTCATACATGTAGCTAGTCAGCTACAGATAGCTAGAGCTAGTTCCTAAGTAGACTACAATGCCAATGCTGAGTATAGCTACTGTACTAGAGAGTCAATAGTGTTAGACAATGACTGTAGAGTTCTACCGTGTCACTCAGTGATCTGTCGTTGTCGACGCGTACGTTCATATCTGCAGTCAAGATGCGCGACGAGGAGGCACCAGCACCTTGGATTGTGGCAGATGGAAACAATTGGTAGTTCCGTGTCTGACGAAATGAAGAAATGTGACCTGCTATAGAGTACCACGCCCACCCTTGTACGGTACCGTGTAGGCCTCGATTTTTCCTAGACAACAAACGAGTCTGTATACTTCTTCACCACAGTTGCCAATTCGGCGATCTGCTAGGGCGGAGCCTATCTAGGTACAGTACCTAGTAGTAGAGCTAGATATTCGTAACATTTCCCTCCAACCGGTTCATCTACGGTAAAGGTAGCGTGTTGTGTACAATGCACGTACCTATACAGTTAGGGACCGAGGTATTCACTGGCACAACGTTGTGTGTCAAAGCGGAGTTGGCAAGAGCTGCCAACGTGGTTTGGCACGTGACGGATAATAAAGTAAAAACAAACACCGGCTTGGGTGTTGGAAATGTAATCTCCTGAGACACGCGTACATGGAAGCCCGACTGAGACCCCCGCTGAGACTAAGACCCCGCTGACCTGAGACCCTGCTGTGTCTAGCGTCCTTGGTCATTTCAATTTTCTATTTTCTATTTTCTATTCATTAGAAATAGAAAAGCGAACAGCGCGTTCAAGTTTCTAGTTTTGAGCACATAGGTGCCTAATAATCAAACTTTAAAAGATAAATCTAAAGATCACAAGAACCAAACATCAAAGAATGAAAGCCATTTTACAAAAAATATGAAAAATTAAAAATTAAAAATTAAAATTTAAAATTTAATAAACACAACAATTTTAAATAAGAATGCAAGTAAAAATTAAAAATTATAAACATTAAAAATTAAAAATTAAAAATGAAAAAATTAACTAAATTAAAAATTGAAAAATGAAAACATGAAAATTGAAAGATAGAAAATTAAATGGCCGGACCATCCACTGACCGTTCTGTCACTTGTTTCCAGTCTTTCCTAGGCTTCCCCGTTTTAACTTGTGCTTCTCCTGGTCCTGATGCTTCATCAGTTGGTACCTCGACGAATAGTGCTCCTTACACAGTGGACACTTGCTTGATTCTGTCTGAGTTTCCAAGCACCTGACTCCACCGTGTACCAATTTTATGTGCTTTTTTGATCGGATTCACTAGTAAAGACATTCCTGCATTTGCCACAACTGGTATTCATCACACTCTTCATATGCTGATCTGGGCTACTAAAAGCTAATGCTTTGGACAGTTGGTGGAATGTCATGTAATACCCAGGATTTTCAGGATCAGGTGTTATTGGTGGTATTAACCATCTGTCACTGTTGGGCAGTTTCATAACGTTCTTGGCACTCACCCCAACAGTTGTGCAGTCACAGGACATGTCACCGCAAGCTCCCTTTCGAAAACACACCAATCCCCATCTCCTATCCATACGCTTCACATAGTACCTCCACTCTTCTAGTAGTTTGCACTTTTGTTGTCACTCTTGATAAACTTCATAGGAGCCTTGAACATTTCTCTGGCTTCTTCAAAGACTGTGTGTTTCAGCTGTCTGTCATGAGAACCATCAGTCCCTCGTATGCCAATTCATGACACCCAGAAATTGTCATGCACTTTGCCATTCCCATACATATTCAATCGATCTAAGGCATTATTAAAGACTGTTCTTTCCTTCTCAGCTCTCTGCTCTGCATCAATTGATTGCAGGGTAGATGGTACCGTTTCGTCCGGAAGACAAGCAGGAATAGACACTCCGGCCAGCCATTTAGAACAAGGAGACCACAAGTGTTCGATTGGATTGTATCTGGATAGTCCTGGTGGGAAGCAGACACTGATGAGCATGTCAAGGTTTTTGTCTTTCCAAAACCGGCCTAAGAAAAACTGGTTCAAATTAGACTTGGGTGACCAGTCAGGACCACCATCTGTCAGTAGCACAAGAACTGGTTTTCTCACTGAAGATTCTTCATCATACATATCACTCAAATCATCTAGGTGATCCAACATGGTAGTAGACGTGTTTTTGACGCACCCGTTATAGATCCAAAGAGGCCCTGTAGCAGGAACATCCAAGATTTCCCGGCCAAACTTGTCAGGTCTGAGCAAAAGGTAGCCATCTGGCTCAATTAAATATCCAGGTACTGGAAAGTCGTGATCATTTGGAAAAAAAAGGCCGTAGCTGATGATATCGAGAAACTATTTGTCCACCAATGTGTACTTTGACCTTGCTATCACATGAAAAAATACTACATTCTGCAGGAAACTCAGCGCACATCTGGCGAATACATTGTACAGAGGCAAAGTACTCATGGGCATTTGGATTGTCCTTACTCAAGTCACAGGCTTTTACTCCCACTCGAATATCTAGTGCATCCTTGTGTCTTGCAGCTTCAGCAGTGTTAGATCTAGCTGGCTTCAAAAGATTGTAAATCTTTTTTACTTTGAAATGCTTGACAAACCATCAACATTCTGAAGCACATGCTTTTGAATGTCTTCTAGACTAACACCACAGGAAGTCAAGGTACCAGTACGTCTTCTTACATGTGCTGCAAACCCATGCAATTTCACAAAGTCCATGATGACCGTGAGAAGTTGGGGATACTTCCTCTGCAAAGGCACAGGTCCAGGTCTTTGGTAGAACATGATGCCTTCTTTGTGCACTGGGTCAGTAATAAACATCGTTCTGTCATTCTCTCCTTACTGTCGATCTCCGTGTTTAGGGCCATCAACTGATGTACAATGTTCGGCCTGAATAACAATTCTGTGTAGTCCAGAGAAATGAACTTATCACCCATTCCTACGGATAAAAAAAACAGGAAAAAATTCAACAATCTGATTGACTACATTTGTCAACGTACATATGTCAACATCTGCTATGCATAATTACCTCTGCAAAACAAAATCTGGAATACACTCCATTCCCATGTAATAGCATTTGTCTCTGAATAGGGGAAGTTTTTGAAGCTGTTTGGCATTTAGAGGAGATAACTCACTGCACAAACTACATTCAACTTCAGAAATATTGTCAATTGCTGACTCCCAACTCAAACCCAATGAGTTACTTGCCAAAAATGTGTATCGGCCACTGCCAGTCAGTTTGCAATGTTTTCGTTGTTTCTGTGCACGGATGCAACTTTGAAGGTAGGGAATGGCTCTCTCCAAAGCACTCTTAGTTTCAAACATGTTGGGCAGAAGAGATAAAATCTTGTTTAGCTTCTCCTGGCATGACCAAAGCTGAACTGCTAAGGTCGTTGTAACAACACTCATGTTAGACAGCTCTAATAGCCCAGTCTTCAAGTCACTGAGTAATTTTCCCGCAGCTTTGTTTGCTTCATCTACCTTTGATTGACTCTTCACAAAAGTTTGGTTGTCCTCCCAAGCTGAGAAAAGGTAGGAGTACTCTTTGGATGACACTGCAATAGAAGTAAGCATTTTCATGAATTCTGGGTGTGACCTGACATCATCAGAGAGCAGGTCAGAGCAATTTATCTCTATCTGCATGCACAGGTGTGCAATAGCACAACACTGACTGTCTTCTACACGTTTGTCAACACCTATCCCAGCAGCAGCAGTAGCAGCAGTGCTGATCTCTTGCGTGGCTACAGTCACTTCTATTGGCTGACTCTCTTCTGTAGACTTGGGCTTACTAGAAGAATGCTCCGCTCTCTCCTTTGATATCTGAAATGGGATATTAATTCTACAGTGAATTCTTGCTCTCAAGCGGAGAATTCTCAACTTCATTTGCTACCTCAGGCTGAACTTTGAAAAACGAAGTGACATCATTGCGTTTCAGTTGGTCGATCCTCTTGGAAGCCCTTTCAAAGATTGCCGCGCACATTTCGTCGTTCTGACTAAAGCTGTCTTCCATTGACGTTTCGCTTTCTGCACACCTTCCTCGCGAGACAGAGATGGGCTGACAAAGACGAAAGCGTTCACAAACTGATGGTATCTGTTCGCTGGTGCTTTGTGAACAGCGGAAAGTCTCTTTGACAAGTCCCTCAGGACAGCAGAGTACTTCCTGTCCCACGCCATACACGCTTCCAACACGTGCGCCGGCCAAGCTAGCGCGCGCTATATTTGTCATGCGTATTATTAACTTGAAAACGATAGTTACCCGCAGGCATAAATGCAATATCCTGACTTCAGTGAGAGGTCATCGATATTTTATTCCACGCCCCCAAAGCGTACAACTACTGCAACCCCTTCCCCCCTAGCGTACGCTTTGTACGCTTGAAAAAATGTCGACAATTATGGACGATCCCTAATTAATTAAACTATTTGTACACATACAAAGTTCTTAGTCTACGTTGCACAAACTGGTCATGGACAACTTCAGCTGTGACGTTGACAGCAACCATCGTTAATTAACGAAATGGATACCGACAACAGACAATGAGCATGAGCCAAATTTAATTAATTAAGCAACGCCCGGAAGTATGTGAGGCGTCAGGAAAAGGTCTGGCCACGCGAGACAATTTCATCATCTACAATAGCGTCGGACAAATGCTCGGAAGTTGTTTGATTATTTTATACTCTGCATTTGCTACTAGATTTACATTTTTGTGTTTTATCGTCTGGTCGCTACGCACTTTTTCTCTACAATGAAATCTGACACCCGAATACAGGCGGAACCGGCTGCACAGATACTATGCGGTCGAATTCTATAGGCGTGGCTAAACAAGCCACAAACGCGAAAGCCACGCCTACACGCATGTATCACAGCTTGCTACATGTAGCGCGCGTTACCCGCAAAATGCACAGCTAAACGCACAAAAATATTAAAATAAGCGACAAACGCAGCTACTCGCTAGTTTAAAACATACATTTATTATTTTCATTTTCTGTTTTCATTTCCATTCTTTCTGTATGTCATATCCGGGCTCTATAAAGCAAACTTTTCCATATATGGAATTTGACACCCGGATAATAGGATCCACCCGTCGAAGTAGGTTGTGGTTATCGACGTTCTCAGCGTGCTTTCAAACCAAGCTAGGTCATCATGGCAAGTCTCGCCTTGCGGATCAACATCGTTGATCAGAACAACGTCAAAACGATGCAGGCGAGTGAAACGAGCGACCAGACGCGCGTGTGTGCGCTCGACGCCGTCAGTGAGGCTGGGAATCGCCTCGAACAGCGTCGGACAGACGGAAAAATTACGTTACGACGCGTCACGACGACATAGAGCGCCAGATTGGCGACATTTGGTGTCACGCGGCGCCGTTTGCGCGCCGTTCTGACGTTTACGCGTTTTGTTTTCTCTAGTTCGAGCCGAATATGATCGTGTACGACGCGTGCAAGATGATTCGTGAGCGAATCGGCGAGAATCCGTCGCAAGGTGAGAGGAAATTTTAGTCACACATCCGGGAATTCGTCGCTGACACGGGTTGCTACATTTGTTGCACGCGGTTGCTACATTTGTTGCGCGCGGTTGCTACATTTGTTGCACGCTGTTGCTACAGTTGTTGCATAGTGCCGCGTGCCGAATGGCTGCCCGCCTGTTAGCGTGCGGTTGCGACCAGGTGGGATCAAGGCTATGAGAGCGACCACGTGACTTGTGGCGGAAGCAAATGCCAAGAGCTGTTGTACGTCCGGTGACTAGGTCGACAGCCTGGCGAATGGAGAACGCATTGTGTTGCGGATTCCTATTGTTGTTATTGATGTAGACGGACGGGTTTTAGATTTAGGAGGGAAATTGTCTGTTGTGTCACGCCCACGCATGAGTTGGTGGTGGTGTGTGTCTGTGTGTGTTTCCTGCTGTTGTGTGTAAGGTGGGTGGTATTGCCATATGATGGTGTTGCCATATGGTGGTGTCACAGTTGGAGAGAGATGGTAACTTCCAGGATAGTAGTGTGATGTACTAAGAGATGCGTTTTTCTAATGCTATTGTAATGTATTGTGAGCATGCATCTCTCTAGTGTATTGTTAGATGCATCCCTCCGATACAATAGTCTAATGTATTGTGAGATGCATCCCTCCGATACAATAGTCTAATGTATTGTGAGATGCATACCTCCAATACAATAGTCTAGTGTATTGAGAGATGCAGCCCTCCAATACAATAGTCTAGTGTATTGAGAGATGCATCCCTTCAATAGTTAATGACTCTCTCCCACCCCTTCCTGTTCTTTTCTACACTTCCTGAGTGATTCACTCATTAAGCATTGATATGGTTGCTTTCTTGGTAGGTCAAGATTATGGCCTCTATCTGGCTGACGAAGATCCTAAGAAAGGAACGTGGCTGGAAAACGGACGTACTCTAGAGTACTACCTACTCAAACCAGGAGTGAGTGCCATAATTTTATTTACTCATTTTGTCTAATTTATTAAATGGATTGCATGAGATTGTGTGTGTGTGTGTGTGTGTGTGTGTGTGTGTGTGTGTGTGTGTGTGTGTGTGTGTCACAGTGTGTGTGTTTGTGTGTGACTGTGTGCGTGCGTGTGTGTCACCTCTGATTCTGTGTCATGTAGGATCTGTTAGAGTACAAGAAGAAGATGCGGCCGTTGAGAGTGAAAATGATGGACGGTGCACTGAAGACTGTACTGGTGAGCAGTCACACAGCAAACTGAAAACATACCATCTTTACACACACAACTCAACTGACTGCCTACATACTTCAGTATTGTGTTGTCATCTCAACTGTATGTCTGTATCATTGTCTGTCCTCTCTTTATTTTCTTGTGATACAAAAATTATTATTGTTATACAAAAATTATTATTGTTATCAATTAAGATATTTTTGTATTGCACAGATTGACGACAGTCACAATGTTGATCAATTGGTGAAGGCTGTTTGCAATCGAATTGGTACGTACGTTCGTCTCGTTTTCTGTTGTTTACACGATTGCATTTCGTCGTTTTGTCTCAGGCATCATGAACGACGAAGAGTTCTCTCTTGTTGTTGAAGAAGAAGAGACACCAGTTGTGGCAGCTGCTGCAAAAAAGGTGTGTGTATGTGTGTTTGTCCATTTGTACTGTGTGTGTTTGTCCATTTGTAGTGTATGTGTGTTTGTGTTTGACCATTTGTACTGTATGTGTGTATGTGTGTTTGTCCATTTGTACTGTATGTGTGTTTGTGTGTTTGTCCATTAGCACTGTATGTGTGTTTGTGCGTTTGTCCATTTTTACTGTATGTGTGTTTGTGTGTTTGTCCGTTTGTACTTTATGTGTGTCTGTGTGTTTGTTCATTTGCACTGTATGTGTGTTTGTGTATTTGTCCATTAGCACTGTATGTGTGTTTCTGCATTTGTCCGTTTGTACTGTATGTGTGTTTTTCCGTTTGTACTTTATGTGTGTCTGTGTGTTTGTCCATTTGCACTGTATGTGTGTTTGTGTATTTGTCCATTAGCACTGTATGTGTGTTTCTGCATTTGTCCGTTTGTACTGTATGTGTGTTT
>NC_085096.1:1890000-1892500 GCF_963422355.1 Corticium candelabrum
CCTCCCAGACCCGTGTAGGAGGACGATTTTGAATCGGCACTACACGGGTCTGGCAGGCCAAGGCTAGTTCGTAAGTACCCCGCTTCCTTCATTTGTTCCACTAATTTTGACATAAACTTCCCTGTTTCTAGCACAGCCTTCAGTTTGAACCTGGATGCTGTCCTTACCCCACAATGCTATGAGGTACAAGGTTTCGTGTTCTGACGACGCCATTTTCGTATGTATTGAGCATGCGTGGCCATCAGCCCGGCTTGACCCGCATTCACACGACAATTTGAAGTCACGCTGACCCGGACCAACCTGTGCTGGCACGGCAAGTTGTGGTGGGTCAGGCCAGCACGACTCGGCCCGCATTCACACGACGATTTCATTCAGCGCTGACCCGGTTAGGAGAGCTCGTGTGAATGGGGTATTAGGCGCTGGAGAACTTACAAACTGCATACAGTCTTTACGTTGATCTAAATTGCTAAAGCATATCTAAATACCACAATATCCTTATTCAATTATGATGTCGCTAGTTAAGTGGTCACGCTCTGTAGAAAGGTCCAAGTGGAAAACGCAGATCCACGTATCCATGTCCGGTACATATTTGGGCATGTCAAATAGACTGCAACGTCTCGTCTCATTGTCTTTCACGAAACAATCTACTGAGATGGCAGATCTCTAGAGCGCATATCTAGAGGCTACTTGTGATGACGAGGGTAGAGGGTCAAATTCAAACGACCGATTCTCGTGTTCTGATTGAAATTGTCGTGTGACGCCTTCAATATTTTTTGTGTGTGTATATATATATATATATATATATATATATATATATATATATATATATATATACAGTGAGTACACGTAGTACAAGTAACTGTGCATGCGTCTACAGAGCTTCTGAAGACGTTTCTGCTTGCAGATCGAGTTTCTCACGTTCTATAGCCATCTAGCGCCAATACTGCGCCCTCACTCTGTTGCAGCGGCTAACAGAGAAAGCCGTGGAAGGAAACGTGGTGTGTAGATAGACTTGCTAAGCCAACTATCATATGATACGTGTAATAATATTGGATGTGGAATTGTGTGAATCCGTGGATCCGCATTGTCTACTCAGCCTGTAAACGGATCTGCCAACTGCTAAGTACACGACACAAGAATGATAAGGACCCAGGCCACCAGCAGGGTAACTAGCACACCTGCTGCAACCACAGCTTTATTAGCACGTCCTGGTTAACGCTTGCAGACAGTACTAAATGTGCTTCTGGACGCTACATGGTGAAAAGTGTGTTGATTGGTTTGTTTTATTGTTAGGAGTGACTGAATTAGAGAGTTGAATGTGCATGTAGAGAGTGTTAGTGTTGTGAAAGAGCACCCTCACTGTGATGGGTTTGGCTGTGGGTAACTATCACAATTATCATGCAATTGTCTCATTGGTCAGTCAAAGGCGTTGTTTGGTCGGCCATTGGTTGATGACCGGCCGCTATTTCATGCTCTGACAGACAGACAGACGGACGGACAGGCAGATGGATAGACAGACGGACAGGCAGACAGATGGACAGACGGACAGGCAGATGGATAGACAGACGGACAGGCAGACAAATGGACAGACGGACAGGCAGATGGATAGAGACGGAGAGGCAGACAGATGGACAGACAGGCAGATAGACAGACAGACACGCTGACAGACAGGCAGATAGACAGACAGGCAGATAGACAGACAGACAGACATACTGAAAGACAAACAGACAGACAGACAGGATGACAGACACTGAAAGGACAAGTAGACAGGCATACTGAGAGACAAATAGACAGACAAGTAGACAGACAGAGACTGAGAGATAGACATACTGAAGACACACACACACACACACACACACACACACACACACACACACACACACACACACACACACACACACACACACACACACACACACACACACACACACACACACACACACACACACACACACACACACACACACACACACACACACACACACACACACACACACACACACACACACACAGCCAGATGGACAGACATTCACACACGTTACGACAGTCTTCCTGCATCATTGACGCTTACACAAGCCATTTGTCATATTTCTCACTCAACTTTCTCATTACAGACAGCAGAAGGCGAGCAGATCTCACAACTGATTGCCGGCTACATCGACATCATTCTGAAGAAGGTTGAATTGAGGTGTCAAGCAGTGGTCATACATTGTATGTCTGATGTGTTGCTTGTTACGTCTAGAAACGAGCATCAGACAGGAGGGTACCCGAAGTTGAAGATGAGTCTGCACTGACGGAAGACACGGTTATGCCAGCAAAGTAGGTGGTTGGTGTGTGTGTGTGTGTGTGTGTGTGTGTGTGTGTGTGTGTGTGTGTGTGTGTGTGCACGGATCTTTGGCTGTTTGTTTGTCTGTCTCTCTGTCTCTGTCTCTTTGTCTGTCTGTCTCTCTGTATGTCCGTGTGCCCGTTCTCTGTCTGTCTGTGTGTCTGTCTGTGTGTC
>NC_085096.1:1897500-1912500 GCF_963422355.1 Corticium candelabrum
GCTCGGTGGTTCGGCGACGAGTGTCACTCAGGCGCTTCATGATCTTTTGACTTACATTCGTGATATCGAAGTTGGTGGACAGAAACCTGGAAAATACGAGGAACAAGTCGAAGTTATTCTTGCTGCTACCGAGAGACTGTTTGCTAGCATTGGTAGGCGGATGTGTGTGTGTGTGTGTGTGTGTGTGTGTGTGTGTGTGTGTGTGTGTGTGTGTGTGTGTGTGTGTGTGCGCGTGTGCGTGTGTGTGTGTGTGTGTGTGTGTGTGTGTGGTTTATCCATGGCATGTGTGTGTGTAGGTGGATGCCGCAGCCTGTCTGTTGTCTGTGTGTGTGTCTGTTTGTCTGTTTGTCTGTGTGTGTTTTCTGTCTATCTGCCTGGTGTGTGTGTGTGTGTGTGTGTGTGTGTGTGTGTGTGTGTGTGTGTGTGTGTGTGTGTGTGTGTGTGTGTGTGTGTGTGTGTGTGTGTGTGTGTGTGTGTGTGTGTGTGTGTGACTATGTGTGCATGTTTCTATTATTAATTTTCTTGCATACCTTTCAAACTGTTTGCTCATCATATTTCACACTCACTTCAGGTAATCCTCAAGAACTCGTCAAGCAAGCAAAGATCATTGCCCAGGCGACATCTCAGATGGTTGGTGGAATCAAGGAAGAGGCAGGAGGACTGTCAGACCAGGACGCAAGAGCACGACTTCTACTAGCCGCTAAGGGCTTGGCTGATGCTACAGGAAGAATGGTAGAAGCAGCCAAGGTACATTGTGTAGTTAGCATGCATTGTCTGTTTGTATGGCAATTTGTCTGTCTGTCTGTCTGTCTGTCATTCTGTATATGGATGTATGTTTGTTTGTTTGTCAGAGCTGTCTGCTACTGGGCACATCCACAGGTGACGGATAGTGTAATGACCTCCAGATATCAGTGACCTTCCCAGAAATCTTGTGTGTGTCTGTGTCTGTCTGTCTGTCTGTCTGTCTGTCTGTCTGTGTGTGTGTGTGTGTGTGTCTGTGTGTGTGTGTGTCTGTGTGTGTGTGTGTGTGTGTGTGTGTGTGTGTGTGTGTGTGTGTGTGTGTGTCTGTGTCTGTGTGTCTGTCTGTCAGCCTGATTATTTATTATTCATTTGTTGCTCTGTGTATCCTTCCACACATTTATTGTTTCCCTATCAACATTCATCTCCACCTCTCACTGTTACCTCACCCATCATCACCTCTATATCACTTGTATACCATTCAGGGTGCTGCTCGAGATCCAAACAACACAGAAGCTCAAGAAGCTCTTCGTAAAGCAGCAGAAGACCTTCGCAATGCAACGAACGCTGCAGCAAACGACGCACTGAAGAAGAAACTCATTAAGAAACTCGAAGTTGCAGCCAAGCAGACGGCAGCGTCTGCCACCCAGTGCATTGCTGCAGCACAAGGAGCCACGCCCACAAACAGAAATCAGTCGAGTCAACAGCAATTGCTCACCAATTGTAAGACGGTCGCAGATCATATTGGGAAACTTGTGCAGGTGAGATGTTGTTTTGTGTTTGGGAGTGGGGGTTGGAAGTTTCTGTCGTGTCGTTTGTATGTTTGGTCTTCTGTCTTTGTTATTCTGTTTGACTGTATGTATGTTTGTCTGTCTCTGTGTGTGTTTGTTCATTCAACTGTCTGTCTGTTTGTCTGTCAGTCTGTCTGATTTTGTGTTTGTTGTCTCTTTGTGTGTCCATTTGTCTCTGTCAGTCTGTCTGTCTCTTTGTGTGTCCATTTGTCTCTGTCAGTCTGTCTGTCTCTTTGTGTGTCCATTTGTCTGTCAGTTTGTCTGTCAGTTTGTCTGTCTTGTGTGTTTGTCTGTCTCTTTGTGTGTCCATTTGTCTCTCAGTCTGTCTGTCTTTTTGCGTGTCTATTTGTTTATCAGTCTGTCTGTCTTTGTGTGTTTGTCTGTTTCTTGTGTGTCCATTTGTCTGTGTCTGTTAGTCTGTCTGTCAGTCTGTCTGTCTCTGTGTTTGTCTGTTTTTTTGTGTGTCCATTTGTCTGTCTGTCTGTTTGTCTGTCTGTCTCTTTGCGTGTTTGTGTGTGTGTGTGTGTCTGTCTGTCTGTCTGTCTATTTGTGTGTGTGTGTCTGTCTGTCTGTCTCTTTGTGTGTGTGTGTCTGTCTGTCTGTCTCTTTGTGTGTTCATCTGTCTGTCTATCTGTCTCTTTGTGTGTTTGTCTGTCTGTCTGTCTCTTTGTGTGTTCGTCTGTCTGTCTGTCTCTCTGTCTATCTGTCTCTCTGTCTGTCTGTCTGTGTTTGTCTGTCTGTCTGTCTGTTTGTCCGTCCATTAGTCTGTCTTCGTATTTACATGTGTATCTATCTATATGTGTAATATCAACTATCTGTCTGTTTACAAGACACACTCATGCTAGACACAAATTTTCGTCCACATTACGTATACACTACATCACCACACTGCAGCCATGACACACCAGACTCACATATACGTACACGGTATCTCTATTTCCATGTACGTCAATGTCCCTTTCTATCCTCACACATTCTCATAATTCTTTCCTTTTCCAGGCTGTACGGCTCAGCATGGCATCACCAGAGAGTGCCAGCTCTCAACTTGGTCTCATCAATGCGAGTCAGGCAATGATCCAGCCGTGTGGTAAGATGATTGCTGCTGCAAAGGCAGCCGTTCCGACTATTGGAGATCAGGCGGCTGCTATCCAGCTGGCTAACTTTGCTAAGCAGACAGCATCATCTCTTGCGGAGCTGAGAGCGGCTGCTTCGAAGGTAGGAAGTTGGGTTGAGAGGATGGGTGGGAGGGAGGATGGGCGGGAGGGAGGATGGGCGGGAGGGTGAGTGGGAGGGGTAGGGGTGGGTGGGAGGGGTAGGGGTGGGTGGGAGGGGTAGGGGTGGGTGGGAGGGGTAGGGGTGGGTGGGTGGGTTTAGTGGAAAGAGATAGGGAGATGGTTGTTTGGTGTTGGTAGCAGACAGTAAGCAGGCATGTAGACTGACAAATAGACACTGACAGACAGACAATACACAGACAGACAGACACGCACAGATACTATAGACAGACACATAGACAGACAGACAATAGACAAACACATAGACAGACAGACAGACAATAGACAAACACATAGACAGACAGACAGACACATAGACAGACAGACATGCAGACAGACTATAGACAGACAGACAGACACGCACACAGACTATAGACAGACACATAGACAGACAGACAATAGACAAACACATAGACAGACAGACAATAGACAAACATATAGACAGACAGACAGATACATAGACAGACAGACAGACAGACACGCACACAGACTAGACAGACAGGCAGACAAACAAACAGACAGACAGACTCACAGACTAGACAGACAGACAGACACACAGACAGA
Source organism: Corticium candelabrum (assembly GCF_963422355.1). Lineage (NCBI taxonomy): Eukaryota > Metazoa > Porifera > Homoscleromorpha > Homosclerophorida > Plakinidae > Corticium > Corticium candelabrum. The sequence goes on from NC_085096.1 coordinate 1,900,865, forward strand.
CAATAGACAGACAGACAGACACACAGACAGACAATAGACAGACAGGCAGACAGACAGACAGTCGGAAGGACAGACCGTACGACAGACAGTCAGAAGGACAGACCGTACGACAGACAGTCAGTAAAGCCAGACCAAACATAGACAAGAAGTCAGACAGCCAGACAACACACAGACAATCCAACCATACAGACCAATACAACAGATTCACTACCACACATTCAACACTGACATACAACACATTGTGCTTCCCATCACCAATCGACATCATCTCATTTTCTTCTCTCGTATATTTTTCACAGGCTGCTGAAGCATGTGGCTCTCTGGAGATTGACAGTGCGATCGACGTTGTCAAGCAGATCGCGCAAGAACTGGCAGAAGTACAGAAGGCAGCATCAGCTAAGAAGCTGCTTCCTCTTCCAGGAGAAACAGTGAGATACTGTCTGTCTGTCTGTCTGTCTGTCTGTCTGTTTCTTTGTCTCTGTCTGTCTGTTTTGTGTGTTAGTCTGCCTGCCTGCCTGTCTGTCTGTCTCTGTTTGTCTGTCTGTCTGTTTGTCTTTCTGTCTGTCTGTCTGTCTGTTTGTCTGCCTGCCTGTCTGGCTGTCCGTCAGTCTGTCTGTCTGTCTTTCTGTCAATCTCTCTGTTTGTCTGTCTCTCTGTCTGTCTGTCTCTCTGTCTGTCTGTCTGTTTGTGTTTCTGTCTGTCTATTTGTGTGTCTGTCTGTCTGTCTGTTTGCCTCTGTCTGTCTGTTTGTCTGTTTGTCTGCCTGCCTGTCTGTCTGTCTGTTAGTCTGTCTGTCTGTTTGTCTCTGTCTGTCTGTTTGTGTGTTTGCCTGTCTGTCTGTCTGTCTCTCTGTTTATTTGTCTGTCTGCTGTCTGTCTGTCTATTTGTCTGTCTGTCTGGGGTTTTTTATCTGTCTGTCTGTTTGTTTATTTGTCTGTCTGTCTGTTTGTCTCTGTCTGTCTGTTTGTCTCTGTCTGTCTGTTTGTGTGTTTGTCTGCCTGCCTGTCTCTCTCTGTCTGTCTGTCTCTCTGTTTATATGTGTGTCTGTTTGTCTGTCTGTTTATCTGTCCATCTGTCTGTCTGTTTGTCTGTTTCTGTCTGTCTGTCTGTTTATCTGTTCATCCGTCTGTCTGTCTGTTTGTTCGTTCGTTCGTCCGTTCATCTATCTCTCTATCTGTTCATTGCTTTCAATCTACTCACTATTACCCATCCACCAATTCATCACATCAACACACCATCAACATCACCTTTACCATTACAGGCCGAGACGTGTGCACTCGAACTTGGCGCAACATCGAAAACAGTCGGAGCCTCAATGGCCCAACTACTAACCGCCGCCGCACAAGGCAATGAGAACTACACAGGAGTGGCAGCAAGAGACACAGCAAACGCCCTCAAAGTGCTCGCTGGTTCCGTCCGGGGCGTCGCCGCTTGCACTCCCGATCGAGCGGCTCAGGATCAGATCATTACTGCCGCTCGTTCAGTGATGGAACATTCTGGGAATTTGATTCGTGAGGCTAAGCATGCTGTTGCTCGTCCGACGAACGCTGACAATCAGCCGAGACTCGCACAGGCTGCAAAGGCCGTCTCAATGGCGTTGAATCAGGTGATCAACTGTTTGCCGGGTGCAAGGGATGTGGATGCGGCGATTAAGGAGATTGCTGCTGCGAGTCAGGCTTTGGCTACGGGTAGGTTGTGTGTGTGTGTGTGTGTGTGTGTGTGTGTGTGTGTGTGTGTGTGTGTGTGTGTGTGTGTGTGTGTGTGTGTGTGTGTGTGTCACTGTGTGTGTGTGTTTGTGTTTGTGTCACTGTGTGTGTGTGTCTGTGTGTGTCTGTGTGTGTTTGTTTGTGTCACTGTGTGTGTGTGTGTGTGTGTGTGTGTGCGTGTTTGTTTGTGTCACTGTCTATCTGTCTGTCTGTCTGTTTGTTTGTGTGTCTGTCTGTCTGTCTGTTTGTTTGTCTGTCTATGATAGTATTTGTCTGTTTGTTTGTGTGTCTTTGTTTGTCCATCTGTCTCTGTTCGTTGCCTGTCTGTCTGTCCGTCTGTCTGTCTGTTCGTTGCCTGTCTGTCTGTTTGTTTGTCTGTCTGTCTGTTTGTCTGTATGTCTATGTCTGTCTGTTAGTTAGTTTGTCTGTCTGTTTGTCTGTCTGTATGTATGTCTATGTCTGTGTGTCTGTTTGTCTGTTTGTCTGTCTGTTTGTTTGTCTGTTTGTCTGTCTGTCTGTCTGTTTATTTGGCTATTTGTCTATGTCTGTATTTGTGTATGTGTGTATGTTTGATTGTTTGTCTGTTGGCCTTTGTTGTTATATCTTGTTGATCTCCTTCCTGTCTTTCCTAGGCAACTTCCCTTCAGCTGGTTCTCAGTCATACCAAGAAATACAGAACAGTCTGAGTGTTGCTGCCGCATCACTCAACGTAACAGCCAGTGAACTAATGGTTTCATCCCGTGGCACTCACATGCAGCTGGCATCGTCGTCCCAGAAACTCAGCGAGAAATTCAAAGACGTTCTACAAGCAGGAATGATGCTCGCTGGAGCGTCACCGGTAGGTCACACACACACACACACACACACACACACACACACACACACACACACGGACGGACGGACGGACGGACACACATGGACGGACAGACGGACACACACACACACACACACACACACACACGGACACACGGACACACACGAATTTGGTTTGTATTTGTCGTTTTCTGTAGGACAAGGCATCACGTGACGAAGTCGTCGGTTATCTTCGTTCCGTCTCCATGGCATCAAGCAAACTTCTCATGTCAGCTAAGGCTCTGTCTGCCGACCCAAATGCTCCCAACGTGAAGGTACTCATCACTGGGCTCTCAGTTGGTTTCATATTATTGATATCAATGATTGGTTATAGAACCAACTTGCTGCTGCTGCTCGTGGAGTGACTGATGCCATCAATGCATTGATTAATGTGTGTACAGCGACTGCTCCTGGTCAGAAGGAGTGTGATAGTGCATTGAGGAAGATCGAAGCCGTGAAGGCGATGTTGGAGAGTCCGAATGAGGCGGTTAACGATGCGACGTTCTTTGAATGCTTGGAGGCTGTTATGGATAAGTCAAAGGTATTTTGTTGTTTATTGTATTGTGAGATGCATCCCTCCAATATAATAGTCCCGGATATTGGAACGTTGGTTTTGTTTAAATTTTGGTGCTGGTTTTTTCAATTTTTGAACCTTTTTCGACTATCTCTGAATAACTAGGGAGTGGTGGACGCTAGTCCACCGCTTCCTAGGTTTCCATCGTCAATTTTTTACATCTAACGGCTGATTTTGAAATGCGCCGAAAACGTTGTCCTCAATGCGGTCGTTTATTCCACTCCTTACGACATCATTTCCTGCATTGCTCTGTTTCTAATCAATCTACAACATCGTCAAGAATCCCCCATGGGACTAATCTACATCAAGAGACATTACGGGAATGTAATGTCCCCGTGCCGCCTCCGGTTGTTACATCCGTTTCCGTTGCTGACATCAATAGCTACTTGTCTCCGTTTTCAAGTTCTACTCTCCACATTGACTCTCAACAATATTACCAACTATCTTCTACGTCTTTGGATCATAACTATCCTGTTTCTGAAGCAAAATGTGTCACCTCATCCGTCACTGCTAATTACGCGACAACAGATACCATCACCACAAACCACAACACTGCTGATAAGGCGACACCTACAATAACCTCGCATGGTGACATCGCTACGCAGCCTGGATCTGCTTCTCCATCGTCTGGATCTTCTTCTACCCTTCCTCCTAACCTCAATCTTACAACGACTATCACGTCGCAATTAACGCCTACTGTACCGTCATGTACTACTGGTAGGTGTGAAACTATTATATCTGCTGATAAGTCAACATCAGAAACAAAGATCCCGCCTCGTCAGCACTGCGGTCTTTCTGATGTCGCTAAGCAGAACACCTTTTCTTCTCATTGCAATAATTTTCTGCCACGACTCCGTCTTCCTCCCGCCTCTGATGTTAAAATGTGGTCTGACGTGAATGACTGGGTACAGTCTGCTGTTGTCCCAAATGTTTTGGAAGCAGTTGGTGTTGAATCTAAATATCAAGTCATACGCGAACGTCTGTATTATGGTCTGAAATCACGCTTTGGATGCCACCGTTCTTCTACTCGTAAGCGCAAACGGAAACCTGCCAACAATCAAGCTCAACTGGATGCTCTGAGGTCTACTAAGAATGAAGTTAGACGCAAATTTCGTCAAGCCAAACGACAAGGGGTGTCTCTAGCAGAATTGACATCATTTGCTCGTCAATTTCACCAACTAATTAGACGTCATAGTAAACTGAAAGCTGTCATGAATAAATGGGATCTCAAGTCTTCTGCTAGAAATGCTAATAAACGCTGTTCAACCAACTTTTGGAAGTTCTCTAAGGATTTGTTCTCTGATGACTCTGACACCTCTAACGTACTGCCACAGTTTTCTGCTGATGAAGCCTATACTTTCTTCCAGTCTACTTACTCCAAACAGTCTCTTCCTCCCCCTCCTGTGCTTCCTTCTGGTGTGTCTTCTCCTCAACCTCCTTCTCGTGACTTTGATATTCGTCCATTTTCAACTTCTGAGATTCTTAAGAAAATCAAATCTACTCGAAATTCTGCAGCTCCGAGTCCTCTGGATGGGTTATCCTATCTTGTATTCAAGATGTGTCCTTCTCTACTGCCTGCACTGCTGGATCTATTTAATTGTTGCTGGCTTTCTGCCTCCATCCCACAACTTTGGAAAACTGGTGTCATACGTCTCTTTGCCAAGCCTGCTGCATCCAAAGATCCCCACGATCCTTCTTTATTTAGACCTATTGCCTTAACACCGTGTATTGGTAAGATATACACCTCTATGCTCAAGGATCGATGGTGCCAATTTATGTTGGAAAATAAATTCTTCGATACATCAATTCAGAAGGCTTTTCTCCCTGGTATATGTGGTACAGAGGAACATCAGTACAAGCTAAGGTCAGCTATTGCTGATGCTAAAAGAAGTCGACACGCTTTATCAATATGTTGGCTTGACTTTGCCAATGCCTATGGTTCTGTCCCACATTGGCTCATTTTACAATGCTTTAGACTCTATCATGCTCCAGACCATCTACTGTCCGTCATCACCAACATATATTCAAACCTTCAGCTACAAGTTTCCACTGTGAAGTGGGCAACATCCATGTTGCCCTGCAATATTGGAGTGCTCCAAGGTGACCCGTTTTCGGTCATTGTTTTTAACACCGTCATAAACACACTCGTTATGATGTTGAAGACTCAGCCTTTTGGTTACACGCTTAGTGGTTCATCTCACAAGATCAATGCTCTTCTGTTCGCTGATGACGTTACCCTAGTATCAAAGTCGCCTTCTGGTTTACAACGTTTATGTAATATTGTGTCTGACTGGTGCCAGTGGTCCCAACTGACCATTAAAATGTCCAAATCCAGCTGTTTAAGTCTTAGTTTTAAACCCAAATTCCATCTTCGTGATCCTTCTGTTTCAATTTCTAATGAGTCTGTTCCCTTTCTTGGTTCCGAGTCTTTCCTTTTCCTTGGAATGCCAATTAATGGAAACTTGTCCGATGATAATTTCAAATCCTCTCTAATAAGCAAGGCAAAGACTTTGATGGAGAAATTAGACAATTGCCCTGTTAGTTGTCGGTGGAAACTAAAATTATACCAAAATGGAATCTTCCCAAGATTGTCGTGGTACCTGTCTCTACTTCCTCTTTCACCAAGCTGGCTGCAATCTGAATTAGATAGAATTGTTACATCTTACCTCAAGAAATGGTGTAAACTTCGTCGCTCGGCCTGTACTGCCATCTTCTACCTCCTCCCACAAAATGCTGGTCTTGGCTTACCCCGTTTGTCTACGTCTTCCATCTCCCTCCAGTCTTCAAAATCTGCCCGTCTCTTATCCTCACATGACAACTGTGTCCGCTCTTTGGCCACCAGTCAAGCATATAATAAATCGTATAGCAACAGATTCTCTGCTTTTAGAGAAGCAGCAAAGTCACTATCTGAAACACCAGGTGCTTCTGCAGCAAAATTGAGTGACATCACCAAATCAAGACTAAAGGAGGAACACCAAAAACAACTTCTTGCAAGAACTAAGAATCTACATGTCCAGGGATCCATCTTCCGTCTAGAGAACTGTTCATCTGACGTCTGGGCAAATGTTGTCTCTTGTCTTCCCGGTCATCAACTCTCTTTTGTCCTCAATGCCGTTTCTGATACCCTCCCTTCAAATGCTAATCTTGTCCTATGGAGTAAACGTTCTTGTGATAAATGTCCTCTATGTCATCAACGTCAAACCCTTCTTCACGTTCTCAATAATTGCTCAGTCCTCTTACAATGTCGTCATTACAATCAACGTCACGACTCTGTTCTCAGTCTTCTCTATAATGCGGCTATTAACCATCTACCACATCAATTCAACATCTTTGCTGATTTAAAAGACTGTGAAGTAAAGTTTCCGTCTGACATCATTCCTACTGCACAAAGGCCTGACATGTTGATTTGGAATAATCATACGCTCAAATTTTATGTCATAGAACTAACAATCCCTTTCGAAACAAACTTTTTTGATGCAAATAAAAGAAAATCAGAACGGTATACAGACTTCATGATGACCATCAAATCAAAAGGCTTCACCTGTAAGCAACTAAATATTCAAATAGGATCTAGAGGCTTTATTGATACTCCAAGTCTTCTCCCCTTCCTTGATGTCATCTCTATTCCTCCTCACAATCAACGTCAACTATTATCATCAATCGTAAAGGTGACAATTGAAGAATCTCGTAAAATATGGTTAGCCAGAAACAATATTTAGTTGTACATTACTTGTTAGAGCTTTTACTATTACTTTACTGGCGCCACATTATTGTTAAGTGTGATGGCCATGTATTAGTGAGGTGCTCCTCGTTTATCTAATAAATGAGTTCTTTATGTGTATTGTGAGATGCATTCCTCCAGTACAATAGTCCAGTGTATTGATTTTTGTGTTTCTATTAGGTTCTTGGTGAGGCTATGGGTGACATCACTCGGCAAGCGAAAGCTGAGAAACACGATCTATTTGGAGAAGCTGTCGGAACAGCTGCGAATGCAGTGTGTGCTCTGACTGAGAGTGCCGCCCAAGCGGCTTTCCTTGTTGGTGTGTCCGACCCGTCTAGTACAGCTCCTGTAGTAGGTCTGCTTGACCAGAGTCAGTTTGCTAGGGCACAACAAGCAATTCAACAGGTCTGATACTCTGAATTTGATATAGAGGAATCGTTTGGTGTGTGTGTGTGTGTGTGTGTGTGTGTGTGTGTGTGTGTGTGCGTGCGTGCGTGCGTGTGTGTGTGTGTGTGTGTGTGCGTGTGTGCGTGTGTGCGTGCATGTGTGTGTGTGTGTGTGTGTGTGTGTGTGTGTGTGTGTGTGTGTGTCAGTGTGTGTGTGTGTGTGTGTGTGTGTGTGTGTGTGTGTGTGTGTGTGTGTGTGTGTGTCACTGTGTGTGTGTGTGTGTGTGTGTGTGTGTGTGTGTGTGTATGTGTGTGTGTGTGTATGTGTGTGTGTGTGTGTGTGTCACTGTGTGTGTGTGTGTGTGTGTGTGTGTGTGTGTGTGTGTGTGTGTGTCACTGTTTGTGTGTGTGTGTGTGTGTCACTGTGTGTGTGTGTGTGTGTGTGTGTGTGTGTGTGTGTGTGTGTGTGTGTGTTCACTGTGTGTGTGTGTGCATGTGCGCGCGCGCGCGTGTGTGTGTGTGTGTGTGTGTGTGTGTGTGTGTCACTGTGTGTGTTACTTTCTTGTTTAGTGGCGTCTGCCTCACACATATTTGCATATTTTTAGGCTTGTGAGAACTTGCTCAGTCCTGCCAGTTCACAGCAGCAAGTACTTGGAGCTGCAACTGTCATTGCGAAGGTGAATTTACGTAGACACAATATCCACATAGTCTAATGTATTGTGAGATGCATCCCTCCAATACAATAATCTAATGTATTGTGAGATGCGTCCCTCCAATACAATAGTCTAGTGTATTGTGGGATGCATCCCTCTAATACAATAGTCTAATGTATTGTGAGATGCATCCCTCCAATACAATAATCTAGTGTATTGTGAGATGCATCCCTCCAATACAATAGTCTAATGTATTGTGAAATGCATCCCTCCAATACAATAGTCTAGTGTATTGTAAGATGCATCTCTCCAATACAATAGTCTAATCTATTACAAGATGCATCCCTCAAACACACTTCATTCTTCTCACTCTGTTTAACATCCTTTCTATCACAGCACACATCCGCACTCTGCTCAGCCACCAAGAACGCATCAGCAAAGACAAAAAATCCTGTAGCAAAACGCAAGTTCGTTCAATGCGCAAAAGACGTCGCCAACTCAACAGCCAACTTGGTTAAGAACATTAAAGCTCTCGCCGGATCTCTCAACGATCGCAACAGACAAGAATGTGCCTCCAACACAAAGCCCCTCCTTGAGGCAGTCGACGATCTCGTCAAGTTTGCATCAGCTCCGGAATTCGTATCAACAAGAGCAGAGATCAGTCCCGAGGTGAGCAGTCAGAATGTTACGCACACATGTGTATACATTCATTCAACGATAAATTGACATATTTTGATGTCGTTTTAATTTTGAATTTTATGACAAGCGACTCGTTTTCTGGCATTGTTTGCTTTTGAACGTTTGAAGTCGGTGAATCTCTGGCTGTCATCTTATGTGGTTGTGTGTGTGTGTGTGTGTGTGTGTGTGTGTGTGTGTGTGTGTGTGTGTGTGTGTGTGTGTGATGTGTGTCTGTTTGTTTGTCTGTTTGTCTGTCTGTCCATGTGTGTCTGTCTATCTCTGTCTCTCTGTCTGTCTGTTTGTCCATCCGTCTCTGTGTGTCTGTCTGTCTGTCTGTTTGTCTGTCTATCTGTCTGTCCGTCCATCCATGTGTGTCTGTCTGTCTGTTTGTCCGTCTGTCTGTGTGTATGTGTGTGTGTCTGTCTCTGTCTCTCTGTCTGTCTGTTTGTTTGTCCATCTGTCTGTGTGTGTGTGTGTGTGTGTGTGTGTGTGTGTGTGTGTGTATGTGTCTGTTTGTCTGTCTGTCTGTCTGTTCGTCCATCTATGTGTGCCTGTCTGTCTTTCTGTGTGTCTGTTTGTATGTCTGTGTGTGTGTGTGTGCGTGTGTGTGTGTGTTTGTCTGTCTGTCTGTTTGTCCATCCGTCTGTGTGTGTGTGTCTCTCTCCCTGTTTGTCTGTCTGTCTGTCTGTTTGTCCATCCGTCTGTGTGTGTGTGTCTCTCTCCCTGTTTGTCTGTCTGTCTGTCCGTCTGTCCATGTGTGTCTGCCTGTCTGTCTGTTTGTCTGTCTGTCCGTGTGTGTGTGTCTCTCTGTCTCTGTCTCTCTGTCTGTGTCTGTCTGTCTGTCTGTTTGTCCATCTGTGTGTGTGTGTGTGTGTGTGTGTGTGTGTGTGTGTGTGTGTGTGTACGTGCATGTGTATGATTGAGTGTAACAATTTCCTATTATTTGTTTATTGCTATCGCGTTGTGCCAGTGATTACTAATCATATCTGCTGTACACATGCTGACACAGCTGTGATGCATAAATTACAAACCCGATGCATGAGGCACCACCACGCCCACACACCATATTACAGTCATTGAAATGTGTTAATATCAATTATTTACATACAGGCTCGTGTGTCTCAAGCACCGATTATCTCAGCCGGCCAGCAGATGGTCAACTCCAGCTCATGTCTCATCTCAGCAGCAAAGAGTCTCGCTGTGAATCCAAAGGATGCTCCAACGTGGCAATTGCTGGCAAGTCAGAGTAAGGCTGTGTCTGATGCGATCAAGAAACTGATGCAGGCGATCAAGGATAAGTCGCCGGGGCAACGAGAGTGCGATAAGGCAATTGATACGATTAATCGTGCGATCAATGAGGTTGATCAGGCGTCACTGGCGGCGATCAGTCAGAAGTTGCCGGGGAGAGCGGAGTCGACGTTGGGTGGATTTCAGGAACAGATGGCGAATAGTGTTAGTGAGATCAGCGATCGTATTGGTGAGGATTGAATGTGATGAGTGTTGTAGTCGGATAATGTATTGTGAGATGCATCCCTCTAATACAATAGTCTAGTGTATTGTGAGATGCATGCCTCCAATACAATAGTCTAGTGAGATGCATCCTTCCAATACAATAGTCTAATGTATTGTGAGATGCATCCCTCCAATACAACAGGTTGTTTATTTCTACAATTATTGTCTTTTAGATTCTGTGGCGACTGCTGCTAAGGGAGAGCCAGAAAAACTTGGTCACGCTGTTGCATCTCTTGCCACATTTTTCCCGCCTCTTGCTTCATCGGCTGTTGGAGCAGCTTCTAAGACAGTAAACAGCGATCAGCAAATGAACTTATTGGATCAAACAAAGACACTAGCCGAATCCGGCTTGCAGCTAATGTATGCGGCTAAAGAGAGTGGTGGCAATCCATTGGCAACTGAGACGCATGCCAATATCAATGAAGCTGTTGGTATGACATGCTTTGTCTCTCTATGTGTCTGTCTGTCTGTCTGTCTGTCTGTCTGCTTGTTTGTGTATGTTTGTCATTCTGTATGTTCATTTGCCTGCCAGTCTGTTTGTCTGTCTGTCTGTCTGTCTGTTTGTCTATCTTTTTGTCTGTCTGTCTGTTTGTTTCTTTGTCTGTCTGTCTGTCTCTCTGTTTGTCCATCTGACTGTTTGTTTGTCCATCTGTCTGTCTGCTGTTTATCGTCTGTCTGTCTGTCTCTGTTCGTTTGTCTGTCTGTCTCTGTTTGTTTGTCTGTCTGTCTATCCATCTGTCTGTCTGTTTGTCCATCTGTTTGTTTGTCTGTCTGTCTGTCTGTTTGTTTGTCCATTCATCTGTCTGTTTGTATGTCTGTCTGTCTGTCTGTTTGTCTGTGTGTTTCTCCATTTGTCTATCTGACTGTTTGTTTGTCCATCTGTCTGTCTGCTGTTTATCTCTCTGTCTGTCTGTCTGTCTCTGTTCATTTGTCTGTCTGTCTATCCATCTCTCTGTCTGTTTGTCCCTCTGTTTGTCTGTCTGTCTGTCTGTTTGTTTGTCCATTTGTCTGTCTGTCTGTGTCTGTCTGTGTGTCTGTCCATATTTGTCTGTTTTGTCTTTACCTGTTTATGTCAGTTACTTTCATCAGGTCTCTTTCATAGGTAACATGAGAGAAGCTGTGAGTGACTTGGTGACAACACTAGAGACAGCAAGAACAGAGAGCGGTGTCGTTTCAGGACTGGTTCAGGTCATCGGAAAGAATATATCTAAGGCACGACATTTTGACGTTGACATGTTTGCTTGCCGGTTTTGTTTGCCTGTCTCTCTGCTCACTTTGTTTGTATATGCGTCTGTCCACTTGTTTGTTTGTATATGTGACTGTCCACTTGTTTGTTTGTATATGTGTCTGTCTATTGTTTGTATATGCATCTGTCCATTGTTTGTATATGTGTTTGTCCATTGTTTGTATATGTGTCTGTCCATTGTTTGTATATGTGTCTGTCTATTTGTTTGTATATGTGTCTGTCTATTTGTTTGTATATGTGTCTGTCTATTTGTTTGTATATGTGTCTGTCTATTTGTTTGTATGTGTGTCTGTCCATTTGTTTGTTTG
>NC_085096.1:1920000-1922500 GCF_963422355.1 Corticium candelabrum
GTGACTAAATTCAATCCTTACATTTAACAAGCCACTTTTATTACACGCATTATCACGTGACTAAACCATTTTTTCACGTGGCTAACCAGTCTCCAATCGCGTGACTAAAACCACATGTTTACCACGTCACGTGACAAAAATGTTTAGTCACGCCTATTAGAGACTGTATAGTCACGTGATAAAACTGTTTAGTCACATGATAAAAGAATGCGTACTAAATGTGTCTTGTTAATTAAAAGTGTGGTTCTAACTACGAGGATTTAATAAGTCACGTGAGAAGTGGTGTTTAGTCACGTGATACAAGAATATCTACTGAAAGTTGCTTGCTGAAAATGTGGTTTTAGTCACTTGATTAGAGGACAGCTTAGTCATGTGATAAAAGGGGGGTTTAGTAGTCACGTGACCAAAAAATTTACTCACTTTATTAGATGGCAGTTTAGTCACGTGATAAAAGACGTGATTAATGGTCACGTGATTTAATCAAGGGAGTTGAGTGCTCACTCCACGAATGTCAATAAAATTTTAGATTCATTTTAGTATCACAGCACATTGTGCTTGCGCTTTAATATTAATGCAATTAGTATGCATTTCCTCGGTATTTTTATGACGTCATAATTATTACTATATATATCTGGGTGACGTCTAATTAAACATTTATCACGTGATCAAACGTTGTTACCCGGATGTCCTGAGTCCGATCCGCCTACTCAACTAATCAACTCTTACCACGCCGTCTCTTTATCTCCGTCCGCTGCAGACATGACCGCACTAACTCTTCGCGTCAAGATCGCCGAGCAGGAAACCATCAAGACAATGCAGGTACGACAACACAACAAACCGGCATGCAAGCAAGTCACGTGAGCCGTCCAGTCAAGTTGCTACAGTGTAGCAGCCTCTCCACATTTGCTCGCAAACGCCAATCGATGCACACACACACGCACACGCACGCGCGCGCAACGTCTCACACACAACATGCACTCTAATGCAATGCAGCATATGCATGAGCATCTGCCAGTAATAAAAAATTTTTTTTGCGGGTGATAGTTTGTTCTGGAGTCGATGGTGTACGACGCCTGCCAGACGGTGGCGGACAGTTTCGACATTCCTGCAGCTCGAGGTAAGTGACAGTCATCAGGTCGGAGTGGCTGCAAATGTAATAGAATCCGCGTCTTCGATTGCATGCGCATCTGATTACATGTTTGTCTGTTTATCATGTCGTGCGAGGCGCGCATGCGCGTGGGGTATTATTCTGTGGGTGCAGAACCAGTCCGGTTGGTCTAGCCATTTTTTCTGATATGAACGTTTGCTGGTCATCTTGTAACGTCTACTTCCGGTTTAAGGGGTGATTAGATTAAATTAATTATTTACAAATATATTAAATAAATTAATTATTTACAGATATATTAAATTAAATTAATTATTTACAAATGTATTAAATTTAAATTAATTATTTACAAATATATTAAATTAAATTAATTATTTACAGATATATTAGATTAAATTAATTATTTGCAAATATATTAAATTAAATTAATTATTTGCAAATATATTAAATTAATTATTTACAAATATATTAAATTAAATTAATTATTTACAGATATATTAGATTAAATTAATTATTTGCAAATATATTAAATTAAATTAATTATTTACAGATATATTAAATTAAATTAATTATTTGCAAATATATTAAATTAATTATTTACAAATATATTAAATTAAATTAATTATTTACAGATATATTAGATTAAATTAATTATTTGCAAATATATTAAATTAAATTAATTATTTACAAATATATTAAATTGAGATTAATAAAATACAATTAATTATATTAATGCAATAAGTAAAAATGAAAAAGATTGTTGAAATTATTACAACTTTTCTCGCCCACATTGGCCCACCCACCCCAACATATTAAATTAAATTAAATTATTTAAAAATAAATGAAATTAAATTAATTAAATATGTAATTAATTTTTTACCGTTTGCTGCGTATTAGGTATTTGAGGTCGTCAGGTTGCTAAAAATGTGCGCACGCAAATTCCGTGTCACAAATTTTAGCGTAGAAAAACCTAGTTAGCGCGCGCTAGTATAAACGTTTAGTTAACGCGCGTTAGACACTCACTACTCAGCTTCTCCTTTCCCGCCAGCTGCGGATCAGGTGAGTTGATGTGCAAACAGGATGCAAAGAGTTTGTAGGAAACGTGTATGGAGGAGTGTAGGAGTGTGTAAGTATATGGGTGAACGATAGAAGCAAATTAGAAGGCAAATGGCTACAGTGTAGTAGTTTGTGACGTCATCAGTCTCAAGTCGTGCATGAGATTCAATTTACAAACTTAATTTTTAGTCACGTGATAAAAGCGAGTTTTAGTAATCACGTGATCAAAAGTTTTAGTCACGTGATTAAATTAAAATGCATGACCGCTGTTAGTGTTAACGTGTGACTTCATCAGTCTAGTCTGTACTAAAAGACTAGACATGTGTGAGCGATCCCTTA
>NC_085096.1:1940000-1942500 GCF_963422355.1 Corticium candelabrum
TGCAACAAAGGTAAAGCAATTTTTTTGTTTGAATTTATGTATTTGAGTAAGACCCGATCCGATTAACATCCTCGAGGTGGTTGAATGGATAGATGTGCTTGTTGAAATCAATGATTAATATTTGATGCCTAAAGCAATTTTTAATTTAAATATTTGAGTAAGACCCCATCTGATTGATAACCTTGAGGCGGTTGATAAATTAATAATTAATATCAATGTTAGGTGCTTATCCGAATAAGGACTTACTTGAAATGGGACATTCCTATCAAAGAGTAACTCAAAAAGCCATGTGCTCTGTAAGTCAGTGTTCTAGCCAGGATTTTTGCCTACCATCAATATGACGTCATGAAATATAATGACGTCGTTAAATATAATGACGTCATTAATGTTTGATGTTGACATATTTGGTAATGACATCATAAAATTACTTTATCCGTTCCCTAGTTGTATTAGAGTCAGATGCATGTATAGTAGTAGAAGTAGTATATAGTTGTATATCCTACGTTCCATAGATGAGACAAAATACGATAAACGTAAACTACAATTTTAAAAAGGAAGTGCGGCTAGCTAGCTGTAACAAAATGTCAGAAGACCCTACGTACAGTAGTGGACAAAGTATTTGCCAGGCAAGAAATTTCAAAGGTTTTTCAAGATGTTTTTGTTCTAACCTAAGTGCGTTGGTCAGTAGTGACCCGACGAATAATTAGAACCAACAACTGAGAATAGAATGATACGAAATACTTCAAAATACAGTCAGACCTCGTTATTTCGACACTCGATAATCCAACACCCGCACTTTCGGACACAGATGTACGTGAAACCAATTTACATGGATCACTTTGTATTGGATTTGGTCTCATTTGTCCGACACTTGGATTCCGACTATGACACAAAAATATCGTTAGCTAATCCGACATACGCATGCACAATGTCATATTTGCATTGCATGTGCCGCACGCATGGCTGCCAAGTGGAGACACGTGGAGCTCAGAGAGCGGAAGCGCCAAATCTGTATTTACAAGCAAGAAAATTCGAAGTCCACTCAAGAAATGATTGTCAAGCATTTCGAGTTAAAGTGGGGCGTGTCTCTCTGGAGGTCAATAAAATAAATTATAAAAAATTTAAAAATTGAAATAAAAATTTAGAAAAAAATAAAGATTACAGAAATTAAAAAATATTAAAAATATGTTAAATTGTATTATATTTTATTACGTTATATTATATTGTTAAAAATCTACAAAAATTAAAATTAAAATTTAAAAATTGAAACAAAAATTTAGAAAAAATAAAATTACAGAAATTAAAAATATTTTAAATATTGTAAATTATGTTATATTATATTACGTTATATTATATTATTAAAAAATCTACAAAAATAGAAATTAAAAAATACTAAAAATATATTAATTTATATTATATTATATTACGTTATATTATATTATTTAAAAATTTACAAAAATGAAAATAAAATTTAAATTTAAAAATTGAAACAAAAATTTAGAAAAAAATGAAAATTACAGAAATTAAAAAATATTAAAAATATAATAAATTATATTATGTTATATTACGTTATATTATATTATTTAAAAACTACAAAAATAGAAATAAAATTAAAGTTTACAAATTGAAACAAAAATTTAGAAAAAATAAAAATTACAGAAATATAAAATATTAAAAATATATTAAATTATAATATGTTATATTACGTTATATTATATTATTAAAAATCTACAAAATAAAAATAAATTTAAAATTTAAAAATTGAAACAAAAATTTAGAAAAAAATAAAAATTACAGAAATTAAAAAATATTCAAAATATATTAAATTATATTATATTATATTACGTTGTCATATTATTAAAAAATCTACAAAAATAAAATTAAAATTTAAAATTTAAAATCCCTGAGAGTTTAGAATTTTTTCAAAAATTGAAAATAAAATTACATGTATAAAAATTTTTAAAGCTTAAAAATAAAATTTTGAAAAAAATTGGAAAATATAAAATATATTATAAAATTAAAAATTTACAGAAATAACACAAAAAATTAATTTAAAAATTAACAAAAATTAACCAAGTTTTAAAATCAATGGTTGACAATATTGAAGGAGATTAGTTACATGAAACGGCACAGACAAGGCAACCACTCTGACCTAGAGAGAGCTCTATTTTATGGTTTGCCGATATGCAAACCAGGAATGCAATTATGTCTGACGCAATCCTCATGGAGATGGCGAGCACATTTGGTGAGCGCCTAAGCGTAAGTTCCCTTATTAGGTAAGTACCTCCCTTCTAAGTACCTCTCCCTTATTAGTCCGACAACTTAGACAATGAGGTTTGATGTCGGATTATCCGATAACCTGACACCCTCGCTAATTTGACAAAAAGCAACCCGACCAATGCGGTCGGAATAACGAGGTCTGACTGTATCCCTCTGCCGGTGATAGGACTCAATACAGTTTTTCGAAACCGGTTCAGAGAATGCCATTGATGATTACTGT
>NC_085096.1:1947500-1952500 GCF_963422355.1 Corticium candelabrum
CACACAAACAAACAAACAAACACACAAACAAACAAAAACAAACAAACACACAAAAACACAAACAAACAGACAAAATAAACAAACACACACAAACAAACAAACACAAACAAACAAGCAAACACAAACAAACAAACACAAAAAAACACAAACAAAAATACAAACATACAAACAAACAAATACAAACATACAAACAAATATAAACATACAAACAAATACAACCACACAAACAAATACAAATACACAAACACACAAACAAACACACAAAAACACAAACAAACAAGCAAAATAAACAAACACACAAACAAACATAAACAAGCAAACACAAACAAACAAACACAAGCAAACAAACACAAACAAACAAATACACAAACAAACAAACAAACAAACAAATACAAACAAACAAATACAAACACACAGACAATACAAACACACAAACAAACACAAACACAAACACAAACAAACACACAAACACGCTCATGCACAACACCATACATTGTCATTATTTAGATCCATAGTTCATTATCTACTGATTTTAGAATCACACAGCTCAACAAGCACTTCTCTCTCTTGCTCGTCAATTACTCTTATTTGCCTTCAGTCTCTTCTCTTCTACCAAATCCTTACTGTTCAACCTCAGTGATACAAACGCATGGCTCCTTCTGAGCAAACATGGTGCAGGCCTTTGTGACTCAACAAGCTCTCTAGCCAAAGCATTGAAATCAAACTCACCAGGAATATCCAAATGTCACTCGTCGATGTTGAAAATCAAAGACACGGTGAAGGAGATTGAGGCAGCATGTCTGTCGGCATCGAGAGGTCAACTGAAAGCGTACAAACCGGGAACGTTTTTTGAATTGCAGATCAAGATGGCGGCCTCTGTGGAGGCGGTCTCTGATTGTGTGGGTAAGCAGAACATATTACATATTGCATATACTATATATATATATATATATATATATATATATATATTATTTTATTTTTATTTTGTAGATTTTCAAAAAATTAATTTGTTATTATTTTTAATTTTTAAATTCTTATTTTTTGTAAAGTTTTGTAATTTTTTTTATAAATTTTTTGTAAAGTTTTTAAATTTTATATTTATTTTTTATTTTTGTATATTTTTAATAATATATGTAGCATAATATAATATAATATAATATAATATATTTTTGATATTTTTAATTTCTGTAATTTTATTTTTTCTAAATTTTTGTTTCAATTTTTAAATTTTTTATAATTTATTTTATTTTTTATTTTTTTATTTTTTATTTTCTAAATAATTTTTAATTTCTGTAATTTTATTTTTTCTAAATTTTTGTTTCATTTTTAAATTTTTATAATTTATTTTATTTTTTATTTTTTAAATATTTCTTAATTTCTGTAATTTTTATTTTTCTTTCAATTTTTAAATTTTTAAATTTTTTTATAATTTATTTTTAAATTTTTTAATTTTATATAAATATATATACATTACATATTGCGTGTAATGCATCCATTGTTACAACTTGATTGTGTAAAGGGACGCTGAGTGTGTCTACTCGGGAATCTTTGGACGAATTGGGACACTCTGCTGCAAGTGCTGCCTCACTTCTTGTCTCACTTGCCTCTCTTGCTGTGGACACTGCTTCCACTGTGTCGAGTGATCGGCATCAAGTGGATTTGCTGCAGAAGACGAAGAGATTGTTGGAGGCGATTTCGAGTGTGATAGAAGAGGGTAGAGAAGCGGATGGACATTATGATGATTTGGAAGAATCTGTGGGTATGTACACACACACACACACACACACACACACACACACACACACACACACACACACACACACACACACACACACACACACACACACACACACACACACACACACACACACACACACACACACACACACACACACACACACACACACACCACACACCACACACAAACGCACACCACACACACACACACACACACACACACACACACACACACACACACTAGACAGTAATTGTGTTTGTTGTAGGTGTTGCAAGAGCTGCTGCTGAGTCTCTTCTGGCCGCATTAGAAGACTCTACGTCAGTTGGAGCTGTAGTGAAGAAGCTGGTGGATGAGATTAAACATGCAGGAGCTAAAGTAATGTTTAGTGTACTCGGTACATGATGAGACAAATGTATCTGTCTGTCTGTCTGTCTGTATGTATGTATGTCTGTATGTCTGTCTGTCTGTGACTGTGTGTGTGTGTGTGTTTGTCTGTCTGTCTGTCTGTCTGTATGTATGTATGTCTGTATGTCTGTCTGTCTGTGACTGTGTGTGTGTGTGTGTTTGTCTGTCTGTCTGTCTGTCTGTCTGTATGTATGTATGTATGTCTGTCTATGACAGTGTGTGTGTGTGTGTGTGTGTGTGTGTGTGTGTGTGTGTGTGTGTGTGTGGGTGTGTGTGTGTGGCTATTGTACCTTGTGATTATCTGATTATCTAGATTGATGATCTTCACTTTGACGACGAGGAGAGAACATTCATGGAGTGTCAAGAAGGCATGGCCAAGAAGGTAAAACTAGTGGCGCAAAATGCGGAAAAAGTCGTCACTACGATGGGCTCAAATACAAGTGAAATTGGTCACTTGTGTGTTGACATGACACACGCTTACACTCAACTTGCGACTCTTTGCCGAGCAGCTCAAGCAACTGCTGATCATTCGAATGAAGACGATGTAGGTTTATAGAGTGTCATTGCTTGTGTGTGTGTGTGTGTGTGTGTGTGTGTGTGTGTGTGTGTGTGTGTGTGTGTGTGTGTGTGTGTGTGTGTGTTTATGCTTCTGTTTGTGTTTAGGTGGCTGTCCACTTGAAGGGTGTTGTTCAAGACTTGGGTGATAGTTTGATCAATCTTGTTCAGACTGCAAGTGATATACAGAAACACACTTACAATTCATCGGCCAAACAAAAACTTGTCAATCAAGCTCGAGAAGTCTCCTCTAAGGTAACTGTTTCTTGTTATGAATTATGATGTGTGCACACTAGCTACAGATTTCTTAATTAAACGCATGTTACTATAAACAAGGTTGACATTAATTACATCTATTAGTTTTAATGTGTGTTTGTGTGCAAGTCTGTCCGGCTGTCTGTCTGTTTGTCTGTCTGTCTGTTTGTCTGTCTGTCTGTTTGTCTGTCTGTCTGTTTGTCTGTCTGTCTGTCCGCCTGTTTGTCTGTCTGTCTGTCTGTCTATTTGTTTGTCTTTTTGTCTGTCTGTCTGTCCGCCTGTCTGTCGGTTTGTCTGTCTTTTTGTCTGTCTGTTTGTCTTTTTGTCTGTCTGTCTGTCTGTTTGCCTGTCTGTGCACCCCACTTGTCTTTTGAGTGTGTGTTGTGTGTGCGCGCGTGTGTGTCTGTCTGTCTGTGTGTGTGTGTGTGTGTGTGTGTGTGTGTGTGTGTGTGTGTGTGTGTGTCTGTGTGTGTCTGTGTGTGTGTCTGTGTGTGTGTGTGTGTGTGTGTGTGTGTGTGTGTGTGTCTGTGTGTGTGTCTGTGTGTGTCACAGTGTTGTGTGTGTGTGTGTGTGTGTGTGTGTGTGTGTGTGTGTGTGTGTGTGTGTGTGTGTGTACGCAGATTAATCTTTCTAACTCTCATTTCTTTCTCAGGTGGCTTTAGTCTTATATCCACTTCAGACAGCTTCTCGAGCAATGGAGGCATGCGCAGATACCGTATTCACTGTCGAGGCAATCATTGCTGATCTGGACGCCACACTACTGTCCGCATCTGTGGGAACTCTAGATGAAGAAGGCATGCACTCCATCTTTATTCACACACACACACACACACACACACACACACACACACACACACACACACACACACACACACACACACACACACACACACACACACACACACACACACACACCTAATCCTTCTTGTCAATAGATCTCGATGGCACTATGTTTGATGAGCATCGTGAGGCTGCTTTGAGAGCAGCTAAGGCTCTTATTGAGGAGGCAAAAAACTTGGTTGGTGCAACAGCTGCCTCTCCTGATCAGTTGGCTGATTGTGCACAGAGCAGTGCTGAGTTATTGACGTCTCTGGCTGGTCATGTCAAGAAGGGAGCTGTTGTTCTAACTCATAACAAGCAAGGCCATCTTCGTCTCCTAAATGCTGTGAAAGGTGAGTAATACAGTAAATAATAAATAAAAATTTAAATGATAAATTAAATAAATAATAAAATATATAATAAATAAATAGTAAATAATGAAATAATGAAAATTAGTAATAAAAGATAAATAGTAGTATAATTATTTATTAATAATTATTATTTATTATTATTTAATAATAAATAATAAATAATAAATAAAATAACTAATGAATAAATAATAAAGAAATAATACTAATTAATTAATAGAATAAATAATAAATAATAAATAAATAATAATAAATAATATAAAAAATTAATAATATAGAAATAGTAATAAATAATTAGTAAAATAAATAATAAATAAATTAAATAATGAATAATAAATAAATAATAAATAAAATAAATAATAAATATAATAAATAATATAGAAATAATTAATAAAATAGATAAGAAATAAGAAATAAATAATAAATATAATAAATAATAAATAATATATAAATAATAATAAATGAAATAAATAACAAATAAATAATATAGAAATAATTAATAATTAATAAAATAAACAATAAATAGTAAATAAATAATTAATAAAATAAATAACAAATAAAATAAATAATAAATAGAATAAATAACAAATAAAATAAATAATAAATAAAATAAATAACAAATAAAATAAATAATAAATAATAAATAAAATAAATAAATAATAAATAAATAAAATAAATAATAAGTAATAATAAATAATAAATAAAATACAAAATAAATAATAATAATAAATAATTAATAAAATAAATAATAAATAAAAATAATAATAAATAAATAATAAATAAATAATAATTAATTAATAAATAAATAATAAGTAATAATAAATAAATAATAAATAAATAATATATAATTAATTAATAAA
>NC_085096.1:1967500-1982500 GCF_963422355.1 Corticium candelabrum
AAGAAGGCAGATTTGGCTGTGAAAGAGAAGTTTGATAAGACGAAAGGCAGCAGGTTTGAGAAGGCATGCTCGCTTGGTATTTGTGTATGTTACAATATGCGCAGACTACTATTCCTAACTTGGCCGGGACTTTTCCAGTTTCGTGAGTGTCATCCGGATGTGACACTTTCGCCATGCTATTGAATTGTACTCGCGTGCGCACGCACAAACACACACACACACACCACCACCACCACCACCACCAAACACACACGCGCACACACACACACACACACACACACCACCACCACCACCACCACCACTACAACACACACACACACACACACACACACACACACACACACACACACACACACACACACACACACACACACACACACACACACACACACACACACACACACACACACACACACACACACATACACACACACACACACACACACACACACACACATACACACACACACACACACACACACACACACACACACACTCAAACACACACACACACACACACACACACACACACACACACACACACACACACACACACACACACCACCACCACCACCACCATCACCACCACCAAACACACACATCACCATCAAACACACACATCACCACCACCACCACCACCATCAAACACACACACACACACACACACACACACACACACACACACACACACACACACACACACACACACACACACCACCACCACCACCACCACCACCACCAAACACACACACACACACCACACACGCACACACACACATCACAACCACTGCCACCATCACCAACACACACACACACACACACACACACACACACACACACACACACACACACACCACCACCACCACCACCACCACCACCACCACTACCACCAGCACCAAACACACGCGTGCGCACCAAGCAGTTTGGACACTAAAGTTTTTCTCTCACTTTTTAGTTACGGTCTCGTATTTGACGATTCTTCAAAGGAATCCGACCGCCCAAGGAAGAGCAAACGAAAAGTACGTTGCATACTCCTACGCGCCAGCTTGTTACTCTGACTTCCTAACTGCTTCTTCTCTCTTTCTTTTTCTCTCAACAGTCGCGCAGCCCTGAGAGGCAATCTTCCGGTCGTCGGCATCATGACCGACGACACAATGAGTCGCATCGGGGCGACAGGCGGCGTAGCGACTCTTCGCGCCACGACCGTCGCCATAGAGACGAGTCATCTGCCGATCTAAGGCGTCGATCACCGAAAAGAAGAAGTCGAAGCCGCTCACGGTGTGTGTGTGTGTGTGTGTGTGTGTGTGTGTGTGTGTGTGTGTGTGTGTGTGTGTGTGTGTGTGTGTGTGTGTGTGTGTGTCAAGACGCATTGAAGGTAATCGGATGTCGAGCTGTTGTTGTCGTGTGTTTGGCTAGGAGTCGAGAACGACGTCGCGAAAGGTCAAGAGACAGACGGCGATGACGCTGTAAATGCATTACGATTGTAGTAATGCAAACGATGCCTTTTATTCTTACGTAAGTGTCGCAGCGTCCAATGCTACTTCAGTTGAAATAAACCGTCACCGTAGAATTTCGTAACTACCGGGATACCGCCGTTATCCGGGATACTGGTGCGCCCCGGGTACACCCTAGCTCTAACCCCATCTAGAGCCGTTCCGTTCAGGTTCTAGTCTTGCGTAGCCA
This sequence comes from Corticium candelabrum, assembly GCF_963422355.1. NCBI lineage: Eukaryota > Metazoa > Porifera > Homoscleromorpha > Homosclerophorida > Plakinidae > Corticium > Corticium candelabrum. The sequence continues at coordinate 1,969,184 of NC_085096.1, forward strand.
GACCCTTCCCGCGTACATCCTGGCTACATGAGACTACCGTGTACACCTGAGCAGTACAGTACTGTACAGCAAGCGGCATGCCGCTCATTAGAAATGAACGGAAACGGAAACATTGTGAATAGATGCCGCGCGGCAAGAGCGGCATGCCGCTGAGGATACGTTAGTGATCTATCTCTGCGGAAAACCCTACGCTGCCGCTGAACGTGGTCCAATCTAAGTTTATCCGGGATATCCTTTGCTTTTAATAAATATAATAATATTTATTTCTATCGCATCACACACAGTAATGCAGTTCCCACTGGGGACATACTAGCACACATACAACACACAGCTAAATACAGAAACAACACAAGACAAACTATTTTGCGTGTTCACACTACTATTCGTGACTATACTAAGTATACTACAGCGTCCGCAAGAGTAACTATAATTAAAAGCAAAGCCAGATTCAGAAACAAGAACGCAAATACATGTACCGTACCGTTTAGACTAAGTCGATTAGATGCTGCGTCGTTTATTTTTTGCTAGGGCTAGCCTCGTTCCCAGACTCTCTCGCGCTAGTCTTGTCGGGTGCCCGTTGCTTTAGCCAAGGCTCTCTGTCCGTGCTCTAGGAGTGTCACACTGTAACTTTTCAAGAGAACAACACTTAGCATACTGGTAAGCGCATTTCACACTTTGAGACGCCATGTGCATGGTGTATCCAAGTAGTCTAATTTGAGAAACGTTTGCCCTAGTTACGTATGCCAGCCTCCAAAGAAGTCGAACAATATTTCCGTCAAACTTTGACCAATAGATGAAATGCGGCGTTTATTCGACGGCGGCGTTTCTATTTTATCTGTACTCTGAGCAGCGGCGTTTAAACGAGGGCGGTAAATTATTCGGGCAACGGACTAGTCAAACCAGTTGTCACGTGACACTGCTTATTAGACGAGGCCCGGATATTCGAGCTATAGGTACAGTACAGTAGTCCTCTGCTTCATTATGTAATTATTTAATCTTTTAGTTGTTCAGCAAGAAGGTTAAATAGTAATTGCAGCCTCGTTTTCGTTTTCGGTACTAGGCACACATGCGCGCAAACATGAGGCTTTAGCGTGCGTTAAGTTAACCCCTAGCGCGTTAGAGGAAATCTTAATTGACTGCTGTCGGCGTTTGCATCGTTTTACGATATTCATGTTTTGGTACAAAGTTGAGGCTGAACAATATGGCTGTATCTAGGAGTTTCGAAACGATTTTTCTTACGTTTCTAGTTTCGTAACAAACTTCGCTGGAAACGTTCCCTTTCTTCCTCGACACGTTCCACTCCACCAGTCGTCGTTGTGCTTTTCGGTAATAATGACGGTATCGCCTTTTCGAAGCGGTAAGTCAGTGTCGTCGTCGGCTTCGTATTCCCAAATACACGTGTACTAGAGTAAGAAACAAAACATTCGAACAGACGGTTTGTTGAGTTGGTGGGTAGGATTGGGTTGGGTCTGTGCCCCTCTTGATTATCCAATTTTTGCATTTTATAATAATTGTAAGGGTTTTAGATGTTTTAGTGTACACTTGACTTTTGTTGCAAACCAAGAAGTAAATTTTGCAATTTTGGTTGAGCTGTAATTCTATTGTTTAACAAGGATGTTGTTTGAAATGTTGGAAACGCATCCTATTGTCATTGTTGGGTCTTAATTTTTACACAAATTGAAAATTGCAACAGTGACAATGGCAGGGGTACATGTACCATTAGATCATTCTAATTTTGTAACCTGACACCGTGCCCAACATCAAGGCTAACAAATAAAGTGAGAAAATTTGCCGCCACCATTGCCTGAACTGTTTCACACTACCAATGTACTCTATGTACCGGCTGAAAGTGCTAACTGTATTAATAAAGTTTGATGAGCAATTGCAGCAGTCCGTGCATGACAAGGTACAGTACACTGACTGTTGTTGTCACATACCTATATCCTTAGATAGGCAATTGTTTCGTAAATTCATTAGATTTTCTTACATTACTTTTTGCCCTACAAATCTAAAGCCGGTTATGACAATTAGCACCTTTAGCCGGTACTGCACACATATACCACATTGGCAATGTGAAACAGTTCAGGCAATGGTGGTGGTGGTGGTGGTAATTTCTCACTTTAATTTCTTACTTTATATGTTGGGCAAGGTGTCATGTTACAAAATTAGAATGATGAAATGGTACCACTGCCACTGTTGCATTTCAATTTGTGTAAAAGTTAAACCCTAACAATGACAACAAGACACGTTTCCAACATTTCAACAACGTCCATATCAAACAACAGAATTACTACTCAACCAAAATTGTTGCCCTATGGTTTGTAAAAAAATCAAATGTACATTGAAAAAATTGAAAAATGTACGATTTTAAACAACATCCAAATGCAAAAAATGGAATAATTAAAAGGGGCATGCGACAGACCATACAGGATTGCATGCATGCTATACCTTTTCAAATCGCTTGCGGGATGCGACTTGTGGTCTCGTGTTTGGAGGTGTTGTTGTTGTCTTTTGTTGTTCTCTTGTGTGTTGTGTGCCATTCTTGATGGTTGTTGAATTTCGTATGACTTTTGGGTAGTCGAGAGGCGGCAGGGCGGGTGCGAGGAATGCGTGTGAAGAAGGCTTGCCGTGGTCGAGATTCGGAACCTCCTGAAGGGCACCGAAATTCTGTTGGAGGGCTGGAGTTCCGGTAGCATTCCGTCGGATTGTTGGAGGCGGGAGAGTGTTTCCGAGCGGTCGTTGATAGTAACTGTTAGTCGGTAGATATTCTTCTCCTGCTTTGCTAACGTGTTCCGCAATCCTGCGGCTTTTGTCGTACGACGACATTGCTCCGAGTCCGCTGTCGATGCTCGAGCCGGAGTTGTGCGACTCGTCGTCGATGTTTTTGCTTTCTTTTCGAATTGATGTGTCAGTGTTTTTTATGCCGGGCTTGCTAAAGGACGTCAGCACAGGTTTGTGGATAACGGGAGGGGGAGAGATGAGCTCTTCGCGTTCTTTGTGATTTTCTAGGGGTAACGTTGTTGGTTGACGTGGTGGCACAAAGGGCACCTACAACAGAATATTGTAAAGATGTATATGTTATGCGCAAAGCGTGAATATGGACAAACCGTGGATTTCTAGTTTTTCGGGTAATTTAGGGTTCGGGTTGGGGTTGGGATTGGGGTTAGGGGTAGGAGTTTGGTTGGGGTTGGAGTATGGGTTGGGGTTGGGTTTGGGGCTGAGGTTAGGAGTAAGGGTTGGGGTTGGGGTTAGAAATTAGGGTTAGAGGTAGGGATTAGGATTAGGGTTAGAGATTAAGGTTAGAGTTGGGGGTTAGGGTTAGAGATTGGGGTTAGAGTTAGGGGTTAGGGTTAGGGTTGGGTTTGGCGTTTGTGCTGGGGTTAGGGGTAGGAGTAGGGGTTGGGGTTGGTGTTAGAGATTAGGGTTAGAGTTAAGGTATCGTTAGGATTAAGGGTAGGGGTAGATTGGGGTTATGGTTAGAGTTAGGGTTAGGGTTATGTATGCATGGTTTGTATTGGCGATCCATGGTTTGTACATGCAATCCATGTATTGTGCCGGGTCCACGGATTGTCCAAATCTACGCTTTGCGCACAACATGTATACACAACATGTATACACAATATGGTTTATAGTTTTTGTGAGAGTGAATACTCGTTTGGTCTCGGATTTTTTCAAGTATGTCTCCGGAAAGACTCCTGTTTCGCCGGTCGACTTTCTCACTCTCCACCACTGATTCCTTCGTTTTTCAAGTACGACGACCACCTCTCCTTTACGCAGCGACAAGTCGCCGGGTCGTTCAGCATCCCATTCGAACAACGCAACATACTATAGAAGAGAGACAAGAAGTCATTAAATTATGAAGACTTTTTGCAAAAGTAAAGATTGTAGTGCGCTTTGACCTCTTCTGTCTGATAATCCCCAGCTAAACAAAAACAAGAAAAAAATGATTAAAGACTAAGTGTATATGCGAATTTGAATTGGTAACATGCGGAGGTAGTTCGTATTATTTGTACAATGTATAGATCACGTGATCAGTGCTTGCATAGCAAAGTGACGTTGTGCAATTTATTTTAGGGCATTTATGTTTAATTGTAGAGACTTGAAGGCAATTAAGGTTTTTATAAACTGAGTCATAGAAATCTCAAATGTCTGTATAATGTTTGCAATTCTAGTGGTGATGATATTAGTGGTGGGTACAATTGTTTCAATAGTTTATAATGTTTGGATGGTTAGTGACTTATTAAGGTCTAGATTGGCAATTCTTACCGTCTACTTCGTTGTCTATGTCTTGAATGTCGCCATCATTGCCTGCTATCTGGTCGTTTCTTGACTTCTCTGACTGTCAGAGTGAAAGGAGTTTAGGTGTGAGATATTACTCTACATGCTTTGTGAATGGAATGAGTGACCTTCATTTCTATGGCCGATCTGGGTACTACACCAATTTGGCCATTCACTTTTGCTTTAATCCAGTGACTTTCTCCCTGGTTTTCGAGAATCATGACTTGTATTCCTTTCTACAGACAAATTGATGGGACACGTTACAGTTGACAAAACAATACAAGGATTTTTAAGTGTTGTTGATGTTGTTGTCTGGTTGTAGTGGCTGTGGTCGTTAGTGTTGTGTGTCTGTTAGGTAGTCTGTCTAACCAGAGTGTATCGTTTGTGTGCTCTGTGTGTCAGCTTGCTTGTCAATTTCTCTTATTGTTGGTCTATATAGTTTCTAGTTTTTCTAGTTGTTGTCTGTCAGTCGGTTTTTTGGTTGGTCTGTCTGTCTGTCTGTCTGTCTGTCTGTCTGTCGGTTTTTGGTCTGTCTGTCTGTCTTTCTGTCTGTCTGTCTGTCTTTCTGTCTGTCTGTCTGTCTGTCGGTTTTTGGTCTGTCTGTCTGTCTTTCTGTCTGTCTGTCTGTCTTTCTGTCTGTCTGTCTGTGTGTTTGTTTCTTTGTGTGTGTGTGTGTGTGTGTGTGTGTGTGTGTGTGTGTGTGTGTGTGTGTGTGTGTGTCTGTGTGTGTCTGTGTGTCTGTGTGTGTGTGTGTGTCTGTCTGTGTGCGTGCGTGTGTGTGTGTGTGTGTGTGTGTGTGTGTGTGTGTGTGTATGTGTGTGTGTGTGTGTGTGTGTGTGACAAAAGTAGAAAACCAGAAATCATACCCGTAATCTCAAAGCATTTTTCGGATCATGAAATCCCGGACTATAGTCCGTTTTCGCAACCGAAATCAACGGCTTTTCTTTCCGACCATCGCTTTTTGGAGCCATTGAAGTATCCATGTCTTCATACTCACGATCACTTGTCCCAGATTCATCCTCAGACATCGGAGGAGAAGGCAGAGGCCGCCCAGCAAACTTAACCTAAAAACAACACAATGAATAAACACTAAAACAATCACATAGATATCAATCATACTGAAGTATGATCAGAAGATGTCACTTTCTTGTTCTTTGAACTGATGCAATTCGATGTGTCACTATCTTCTTTCTGTATACAATTTTGCATTCAAACAAAGTGATACAATGATCACACTGTGTGTCATATAATTGTGGGTCCTCACTAGGCGAAGAAAGACGAAAATTGGAAAAAATGAATCGAATGTTGTACACATTTCTAACCCTGTTTGTTGCGATTTCTTAGAAACGTCCAGTTGCGAAAAATTCCTTTAACGCGTTTGCCCTTCTCTTTCTCATCCTAACACGATCAGAGATAAGCAAAGAGTAACAAGAAGACTAGTAATTATCTCTGACAGGAGAGAGACTCCTCCACTTGGCTATCGTCTCAGCTAGCATGCCTGTAAACACACTAGTCTACAAGAAGGTTTGGTATCGATTTGGGTAGCTCACTTGAGTATTTGCCGTGCTCGTGTTTGCCACTCGAAGTCTCACGCATTGACGCCGCAGCTGTTAGTTCCTCACCATTTATGTAATCAATTAGAGGCATGGCATTGCCTTCAGCCATCGACTAAACCAAACACATACACAAAGTCAACCCTAAAAAAATTCCACAAAAATCGTTTACAACCTCGTAGTCGTCGAACAATGATTTCATATGCGTGTTGTTCGAATTCTCGGCGATTTTTCGAGGCGTCAATCCGCCATTGTTCTCGCTGTGTAGCGCTTGGTAGGCTCCCTTGCTGCCGGCCAACAGAACGGTGGCGAACTTGGTCAGTCCTCGCTCGGCAGCAAAGTGAAGCAACGTCGCTTGCCATCCCATGTGCTCGTCGAGCTCGCCTGTTCGTAGAAATCCACGTTATCGAGTGCTAAACAGGAGCAAGAAGCGACGCCAAACCTCCGAAGAAGTCTCTGTATGACAACTCGTTCGGCATCGTTCGCCGACACATTTCAGCCAGCTCTTCATCCATTGTGTGCCGACTCTCGGTCTGATCCTTGAGGCAGCGCGCAACTGCGACCGGCGCTTGCAATTGTGTGTTCTCCGGGAGGAAGCTGCATATCAACTGGAAACGTGTGAGAAACGACACCTTGAAGCTTTTGATCTTTCGAGCTGCTGGTGTGCCGACGACCTCGACCTTTACCTCCTCTGGTTCGCCATATCCTGCAGAGAGAAACCCAACAGATGAGACACAATTTTTTGATTTACCTTATTCCATTTGGATGTGGCTCTTACGTCCAACCGTGCACATCAGTGTCTTGGTGTCAATGGGTACCGCCTTTCCTGAGATTGTCTTCTTCGTCACGATGCCTCTGAATGTGAGAGAAAACTCGTCCGCTGAAGGGAGCCGATCGTTGAGGACCACAACAAACGAGCCGCCGGTCTGTATGGAAAAGAGATTTTTCTCTATCGTGTGTGACGGAATTGCGTAGGAATTGGGTACATGTACTTACATCACACGGCAGCTTGTCCGGAGATACGTGAGCAATTGCCATCTGATTCTTGTATCTGGATGTAACACGCGCTTTCACCATTTGCGTAGAAGAGATTGGTAAAGTGCCATCACTAAGAATGGTGACTACACATGCAATTAACTTACTTCCTCTCTTTCTCTTTCTTTGTCTCCTGATTGATGATTGATTGAGTGGATTGGATATCAAGAGCTGGCCGAAAGGGGACTGACCGCCTGCGGAAACAGTGTAGCCAGGGAATAAGTAGTGCCTGCACTCGACAGACGGAAGACCGGAAGGAACAGGGTGGCTTTGTGTTGATGTCAATTAGGCAGGTCACGTATTTCATAATTGAGTGTGTTAGTATCACGTGCGAAAGGTCAGATGTCATTCTATAGGGTGAGCGCAAGCACACACACACACACACACACACACACACACACACACACACACACACACACACACACACACACAGTGACTCTCCTTCTAGCCTCGGCCTCCCAGAGCCGTGTTGAGCCAATTACGGGTCCGGGAGGCCGAGGCCATTCTCTGCTTCCATGTTACCTGACCCGCTACACACACACACACACACACACACACACACACACACACACACACACACACACACACACACACACACACACACACACACACACACACACACACACACACACACACGTACTCAAAATATCAATGCAGTCTACATACAAACGTTCAATCAATCTATACCTCTATGCTATAGAGATAGTGCGTGCGGGGGCGAGGAGTAGGCGTTCCCTGTAGTACCCGTATTTGCCGCCATTTTAGGGGGCAATTTTTTGTCCTCGGCAGGTATCTCTGTTTGCGACGGCGGCTTGTACAACATTTCAAGGACGTTCAACTGTGTGTTAGATAGTACGGCGACAGTATACTAATTGCGAGATTTAAACCAAATTTTATCCGTGAATTCGCGAGTTTGACGTGATTTCGTAGTCTGATGGTCGAGTGCGATAAAGCTAATTCTTAGAATAGAGATTATGGAACAGAAGTCTAAAAGTCTCTCCATTGAATCGCAGAAGCGATACGAGGAGAAAGTTGTACCTGCGGGCCTAAAAACAGGTAGAACGGAGGCCCAACTGTGGACGGAGAAGCAAGAAGTATTCCCGACATGAATTGGAGTGACATGATGTTGTATATGATTGTATGCTGTTAGGTGTACTAGACCTTTCTTGAGACGAACAAATCTCTCTCTACTGGAAGTGATCGTAGCAACCAACCTAACCCATCCTTGCAGATGGTACCCAGTCAGGGTTAGTTGAGTCATACACAAAGAATGGCTTTCCTAGAATTATTCAGAGTAGCATAGATTACTCTTTTAGTACAGAACATACTAGAAATGACAGCTCTACCAGACAGAAAGTGCTCAGAGCAAACACGCGAATGCTGCGACGGCTTCCAGTCCTTTCTGACTAGGCTGGAGATCCACGCTGCCCGTTGTCTGTTGCTCAAATGACGCGTTTCAGGTCCCTGACTGGTTGGCATAGCCGGTATAGACTAAAAACGTATGTTGCTGCCCTGAATTCTACGATCGTGGCAGCCGAAAACAGCAACTCGTAGCCATGCTAGTACGCTTGCCCCCTAAGATGGCGACTTCCGGGATATCACGTGATTGTGACGTCAAACGCACTATCTCTATTGTTGGTACTCACTGTCTCTGCATGCAGACAGAAGGGAAGTGATTGAAGGAGACGCAACTATTTATCTGCTTCTGCTCGAATAACAGTCTCTGGGAGATTATTCGGACAGAAAACGAGCTACGTACCTTTTTTCATAAGCAAGGCTCTCTCTGGACATCTAGGGTAATACATACAGAAAGTCGTCCCCTCTATGAATATTTAGCATAGCAACTCACTGTCACACACACACACACACACACAAAGAATAAGAAATTGGTATGTCACACGATGACAAACTGCTAATTCATTGCAGCAAACGTATAAGCACTGTCTCTCAACATCTACCATCGACTCGCATTATACAAACAAGCACCACTACTGCAGTACACCACTACAGAGTCAGGAGAGCACTACTGTCCAACATTCATAAATTATAGTAATCACAATATTTCTTGAATCGCCTACAGATTTCCTTAGCAGTGACATCATAGTTGGATAACTCCCAAAGAACGCTCGTCTCCACACTCCGTCTTTCTCCTTTCATTCTGAAAACTCGATCTCGAATCTTTGCATCAACCTTCTCGTTCCTCTCCCATCCCAAAGACTCGGCCACTTTCGTAGACACCCCAATCGGGTCACGATCCATGTCTTGAGATTTGATATCAATCACTCGAACCCTCCTCCCGCTTCCTTGGTTTTTGCTCCATTTCTTGCTTCGTTGAATCATCTGCTGGTAGACAACATCCAACCAGTCGAGCACATTCCTAGCAAATTCAGTCATTCCCACCCCCAACTTCGATTCATTATCCGAACTCAAGAGCATCTCGATGGTGTCAACAGGATGTCGATGTAGCTGCACGATGACAGCATCGTGAAACACGGTCGATACGACGTCCAGGAATGCACAATGATGAGAAGAACTAAACACGAATCGAGCCAGAGACGAAGCATCGACCGATTCAAATTCCTTGTTGATATAAAACATGAGCTGTAGATCTTGTTTGTACATTTCGTAGGCATAAGTGACGAATTCCTTGCATGTCAAGTACTGCTCGAATGCTCGTCTGTAGTCACACAGGTACGATCCGTAGACTCTCAAAAACAGATACTTCGTCATGAGCTCTGAACAATCAGTCGGTTCATCGTTCGCGCATGCGTCGTGACATCGAACGGTTGTCATAGCAATTCTGACAGATTCCGGCCATTCCGACGCGGAACCATACTTCGCGTTGTCGGTAAGTCCCAAAGAGACGCTCCGCAGTTTGTCTAACGTCGCGTAGTGGACGTCAGGATACACACAGAGGAGTCGCTGAAGGAAAACCGAATCGTGACATCCGGGTCCTACCACAAACACAGGTCGCGTGATTGATATCGAAAGAGCTCCCGGATAACGTCTAATGACGTCATTGGTCTCCACGGTTTCAACCAGTAGTTGAATGAGAAGCTTCCGCTGGACTAGAAAGCGAAAAGAAGGCTTGACGAACTCGCTCGCATTGAGACCGTCGACTGCAGCCTGTAGAAGGTCGAGCCACTCTTGGGTGAGTTGGAGGGGCGCCTTGCGGTCAGTCAAACGTTCGACGTCTCTCAGGATGTCTTGCGCGTTGAGAGAAAATGGCACGACGTTTCTGCGCAGAATGCGGTTGATCTGGCGCAGGATGGCTGCGTAGAGATCGATTAGGATGCACAGAACGTAAAAGCGGATGCTGCAGTAGAGAGACGCCATTGAATGATCGCAACGCGGGCACGAATGTAAAGCTAGCGCGCGTTACGATATGTAGGCTTGGTACAGTACACACTGTGTGCTAAACGTTATGAAACTTTCAGTTGAAAGGTAATGCTGATGCCGGCATTGAAAATGAGTGTAGCACAGGAAGAATGTTTTGGGAAAGTTTTATCTAGAGGTCTGACGCATGGTGTAGTGAACTTTCTGTACTAGATAACTAGTAATTTCCTGCACATAGTGCTAGGTATTAGTGCTGCAGCAATTGTTTTGGCTTTGGTAGCACGCCATATCTTACGCGTCGTTTGTGCTATGAGTTTGGCTCCAATAGCTTCCGAATCCGATGCTAGTGGGTGTAGACAAGAAACGGCTGAGACACAGTTCATGTGTTGAAGTGTAATGCGTGCTTGTCTTTGTACAACGTACGGGATCGTTGGCTGATTGGTTTACATCTTGCATTACAAATTATCGGCTCCCGCGAGCCGTTTAGTGGAACAATATACGTCTGATAAACTCAGCGCGTCGTTGTGCACGCTGATACAGATTGCAAGCAAGGCAAGCACTTAGTGCATTTAGTGACGTCAGTGGGCGGTCTGAAACCAGTCTCTAGGATTGACTATCCAGGGAATGACGAGGGCGGAGAGAGACTGGGTCGAGTCTAGGGCGCTAGCGTGCTTGGCAATGTGCTGCGTGTGGGTTTGGATCATGCACTTGGTAACATTCTGTTGCGCATGCTTTTGGTTTGGCCAGGGGCCGTCATTCGGGGAGAGGCTGGTATTGTATGATTGCATACGTGCCCAACAAAGATGAAGGCATTGCAGCATTGTCGTTCCAACTCGTACACCAATCGCGTAGCAGCACAAGATAGATTGGTACGACGACGGCCTCTGCTAGAGCTAGGGACTTGGTCTGTTAACTAGGTGCTGTATGGGCGGGTCTAGACCAAAATATTGGTCCGGCGGCCGTATCGGCTGCTACGCCTAGCTATACATATGTATACGAATCCGAACCATTCGCTAGTGGCTCGAACACTGCGGGAATTCGCGTAGCATTCGCGAATTGTTCAACCCATTCACGAACGGTAGTCAATCCTTACGCGAACCATTTGCGAGTGGATTGAACGTTTCTCCACTATTGTCTCTAGACTAGATACAGTCCAGCGGCGTCGCGTAATAGGGGCTAATTAGCTAAAGGGGGCTGAAGCCCCACCACTTTTCGGAGGCGTTTTCAAAATTTTCAATATCAAAGACCGGAGCCGAAGTCTCAGCAGCGAGTCAGCCCCACCACTTCTTGCGCCCACACGACGCCGCTGCACAGTCTGCCGGAACCTTATCCGTAATTACGCTAGTCTAGTTGTAGCTAAAGATGATGTACAGTAGGAAAACGCGTTTGTGGACAACAGTAACAACGAAAAGAGATTTACTTAGCTAGCAAAACCTTATGTTTTACTGCAGTGTAATTACATGTCAGACCACGCATTCTAACGCGCGTTAAGCCTGACCACGCATTCTAACGCGCGTTAAACCTGACCACTTGTAATTTGCTTTCGCCACACCTGGTAGCTTACTTACGTATGAATGACCCACATCAAATCTTGCCCTAGCCAGAATGAGCGAGAGCCACTATGTACAGTTTGTAGCTAACGCGCACTACCGTGAAAGACCCGGATTAGTAATGTCGAGACGCCCGACTTCAACCTGTGAAGAGCTACATTCAGAAATGGACTGTGAATTGCAAACGATTGCTACTCAAGTGTGTGAGATACAAGCTCTGCAGGCAATCTTTTGTGGCGACGAGGAGTTCTGTCTTAACACTCCAGATCTCTTCTTTCAACTGGAAAATTTTCTAGCTACTGACAGCAAAGAGACGGCTCATTCAACCAAACAGCTCAAATTTACACTCAACCTAAAACCTTCTGGTTGTAATAAATTGATCAAACTTTACGTTTGCTTACCTGAAAGATACCCGGATGAGCCTCCTCTACTATCCGTTACATCAAACAGTTGTGACGTCGATAGACTAGTGGAGGAAGATTTGAACAAGTTTGCTCGTGATTTACTTGGCAATGCAATGATTATGCAACTAGCCATGCATGTCCAAGAAATCAGTGGAAAATATTTATCGGTGGAAACTGAACAAATAGTTGATATTAACAAGTCTGGCACTGAAAGTGATATTCGTTGTTGTCTGTTGTGTATTGACCACATGAGGTCGAAAGTAAGGTACATCAAGACGTTGATGTCCTGGATGAAGGAACTTGATATTAATGGATTTTTGATATTTTATGGGAGATTGATTGTGATGCTAGTGGAGGGTGTGAGTGAATGTGTGAAGGACTACCTCATCAGGCACCGCACTGTCAACGTCGATGTGGATTCGAGTGGCCGGCCGTGTAAAGAGAGAATGATGAAATGCCTGTGGGACAGACTTGTAGACACACGAAGGTAACATCCTGCATACATCCTTTACAGTTTTGTTACTTTAATTAATTAATATTAATTATTAAAATCTACAAATTTTTATAAAAATTACTTCTTTTATTGCTTGATATTATTTAAAGGTCGTGTTGATATTTGGCTATAAATTAATTTTATTGTATTGTAGGTTTGCGGGATTCGATGTCATCGAAGTTCGGTCGGTCAAACAACTGGAAGACCACTTTTGTAAAGCGGGACTGAAAGCAATGTATCATGCCTGCGTTATTTCTTTACTAAAATAATAGTATAAATAATTAATTATTAATTTATTAACTAGAGTGTACCCTACTGTATGCACACACAGTACAGGTTCGATATACGGGTTTGCGGGATTATACGGGGCTGCATCACATCCGGGAGCGAACAGGCCGTTGCTGTAGTTACGTGATTCTAGCGCGCTCGCTTGTTCTGTAATGGACGTCGACAACCCCGACGGGCCGATCTACTGCGCCGAACAGATCAAAATACCGCCAGAGCTGCCGGGAATATTGAAGCAATACACGAAGGCGGCGATTCGCACTCAACCAAACGACATTCTCGAATGGTCGCTCGCGTACGTGAAGAAATCGTCACTCGTGAAAGGATTTTTGTAGTTTATACGCTTTGTTAGGTACTTCAAGGCTTTATCTACGAACGACGTT
>NC_085096.1:1990000-1997500 GCF_963422355.1 Corticium candelabrum
TATTAATCTATACAATGCAATATAATTAGTGACTAAATTTTAATTATTTAAAAATAATTTGCTAGATTGACGAGTTTTTGTCTAAAACCTTAAATTTATTAATCTATACAATACAATATAATTAGTGACTAAATTTTAATTATTTAAAATTAATTTAAATAAATAATGTATTAAATTACTGTATATCATAACATTAGAAATTAGCTTAAAATATTTGAATTTTGTAAGTAATTTAAAATAGCTAATGAAAATTAATGTTTAATATTTTTATCTATTTATTTAGATTAATAAACACGTTACGAATAGATGGACAGACAAATCAACGTATGAATGTCAGTGCGCGTGTGCGTGCGTGCGCGCGCGCGCGTGTGTGTCACTGTGTGTGTGTGTGTGTGTGTGTGTGTGTGTGTGTGTGTGTGTGTGTGTGCGTCACTGTGTGGGGGTGTGTGTGTGTGTGTCACTGTGTGTGTGTGTGTGGGTGTGTCACTGTGTGTGTGTGTGTGTGTGTGTGTGTGTGTGTGTGTGTGTGTGTGTGTGTGTTACTGTGTGTGTGTGTGTGTGTGTGTGTGTGTGTGTGTGTGTGTGTGGTGTGTGTGTGTGTGTGTTACTGTGTGTGTGTGTGTGTGTGTGTGTGTGTGTGTGTGTGTGTGTGTGTGTGGTGTGTGTGTGGTGTGTGTGTGTGTGTGTGTGGTGTGTGTGTGGTGTGTGGTGTGTGTGTGTGTGTGTGTGTGTGTGTGTGTGTCTGTGTGTGTCTGTGTGTGTGTGTGTGTGTGTGTGTGTGTGTGTGTGTGTGCGCGCGCGCGAGCGTGTGTTGTCTGTCTGTCTGTCCGTCAGTTTATCTGTCTGTCTCTGTATGTCTATCTGCAGCGCATTTTAGTTGATTACAATACATTGCTAATTTAACTTATTTTAATCCTAAATAAAAATTAATTTATTAATATTTATGCATGACAGTGAACCACTAGGGTACAAAAAATAAAAACAATAAAATAAACTATTTATTAATAATTATGCATGACAATTAATAACATTAAATGATAACATTAAATATTATTTCAAATATAAAATACTATAATTTATTAGAGTAGACAAGTAACATATTTACGATTGCAATTTTTAAATTTAATTAATCAGTTAGTCATAAACGACATAAGAGCATGTACTCATCATGTAACTCTCTCCACAGGAATCGCCTGCTGGAGGATTAATCCTATCAGTTGCATGTGTATCCATGTCTCACACAGCCCTCCAAACGACACAAACAAGTTTGCTTACAATCAATACATATTTCTATTACAAACGACATCCGAGCAACAATAAATGTTTACACAACACAAAATATTTAATGCCAAATTATGCATTAATTAATACACATTACGAAATAGTCAATAATAAGTATACATTATTACATATTGGGAAATAATCAAGAGTTCACAAAAAAGTTCGTACCATAAAATTTCATTCCATTGACGCCCACACAATACATACACAGGATGTCTTCAAGATGATAAATAAGTTTACTGTACTGCATCGCTGAATGTTGTATTAGTGTATCCACACTCCTATTGTAAATCCCACAATGATTGCAAAAAGTGTGTTGTACTTTCGATGAACAAACGGTGCTGACGAAAGTTTTGAACTCGCTGGTTCCGATGTTGTGGGTGAGATCCCGTCCATCGCACGTGATGGTCCGCCTGTCGCACGTGATGTGTCCACTCTTGGTGACGTCACCACTGTAGAGTCCGTTGCTGTGGAGTTTACTGTGGTGGAGTTTACTGTGGTGGAGTTTGTGGACATCAATTTTGGGCAATTGCTAGGATCCATAGCGGAAGACGGAAAGTTGCAGCCGTCTGTAGAGCAGCAAGTTGCATCCGAACAATCAGATGAACACTTGTACTCGATGGAAGTAATGACTGGATCTACTTTGGTTGACTTCTCTAGGCAAACTTGTGATGGACTTCTACATGTCTCTATGTGACACAACGTAGAACAGTCGAAGATAGTAGCAAAGTGGCCTCCACCACATTCGTAGCATTGTAATGTCACGACTTGGTGACAACAGCCTAGAATCCAAAAACAGTACTGTGAGCAGTGTGTGTGTGTGTGTGTGTGTGTGTGTGTGTGTGTGTGTGTGTGTGTGTGTGTGTGTGTGTGTGTGTGTAAGTAGTACATGTCTGTGACCACCACATGTGCAGATGCCAAATGCTACACAGCAGGTAGTAGCACACACTGCGTGCTTAGAGCATCAGCTGGTGTCAAACCATTGCCAGCTGCTGTCAGTGGTCATTTTTCTATCTAGAGATGCATGAACACATGCTGTCGTTGAACACTTCTGGTGACAGGTGCGTATGCCTGGCATTACGCGCGCACGCACACACACACACACACACACACACACACACACACACACACACACACACACACACACACACCACACGCACGCACACACACACACACACACACACACACACACACACACACACACACACACACACACACACACACACAACCCGTCCGAACTCCCTACACTACACAAATCCTTACAAACAGCCCATGGGGGTAACCACACCAAAGCGCTTCTATCACAGACAGTGATATCCGCATATAGCCACGCCTAACCTCGGCTACCCAGACCGCAAATCACATATTAATTACTCCCGTTAATTAATTAATCGATTTCACGCAATCCGAGACACCAAAACCGCTGGCGCTTACCAAACAAGCCGCAGGTCGCTAACTCCCGAGCACCCGGGCACCTCATATCCGTAATATCGACAGACGCGGCCAAGACCACCGCGAACGCAACACCAGACCACCTGGCGCGCGAATTGAATTTCTCTCATGATGGAAACGCGACGAAATCGCCGGCCACGTCTAGACGCGAGCGATACGATCGAAACGAGAGCGATAAATCGTTCCCACGCCATCGTTTCGGACACCTAATGAGCAAATTTTGTTATGGAAACGACACGCGCCGAAGGAACCGCCTCGTTTGCTAATACGCGAGCACGCTGCATCGCCGCGCGCGCACTTACCGGCGAAAAGTAGAACGAGAAGAGTCGAGAGCATGGCAGGTGAGACGACCTCGATGCGACGTCCGTACCGGCGAGTGTCGCTTGCAGTATTGCCAATATTGAGACAAGTTGTAATATCCCGGATGATTAAAGCACGCCCCGCTGTCAAAGCATGTGAACGACTGATTGCTACAAATAGTATCCGATACATAAACAATGAACGTTGTTGTTGTTCGGTTGTCGACGCGTGTCGCGTGTGAGTGTAGCCCGCTCGGTATCCGTTTATCTCGCCTTTTCTTGTACTTCCGGTTTGTAAAACATACTCTTGGCTGTCAAAACCGCCCCTCTAGACAAATACGTCTAGTCGAGACAAATATGTCTAGTCGAGGCGACGACGGGTACGCGCAGAATGTAAGACGCCGCAAAGGTTCTTGTTCTTCTAGGATTTCGAATCGCGAAATGAGAGAGTCCGCAATGGCGTGACCTCCGGTCTACGCATGTGCATCGGTGTAGAGTAATCTGAAGGTAGACTTTTACGAAAAAATGTCTAAAACAGGTTTTTGAATAATTTTGATAAAGTTAATCAAATTTATTGAGTTAGTGGCAAATGTCGGAAAACGTTTTTATATCTAGACATAGACAAGCGTTGAGATGGTGATTACGCATGCGCACTGGCTAAACGTATAGTGACGTTAGAAATAATTTTTGGGAGCAGAAAGTAAATATAGATATATTTATTGAGTTAGGATATTTGAGGTAAAACAAGGTTCCTGTTCATTCAGTGTTTCAAATCTTGAAACAAGAGTTTCAAGGGTATTGCACGCATGCGCAATGACATATTTTCTTAAAACTTGAGTTCACACACTGACACACACACACACACGCACACACACACACACACACTTGGGTCTGTGACCCTTCAGGCAATTTCGATTTTTAGTTTTCAAATTTTTAATTACAATTTAAATTTCCGTTAATTTTTTGCAGAGAAAATATGAATTTGACCAACAAATTTCTATTTTAATTTTTTAATTTTTAATCTTAATTTTATTAAAATTTAAAAATTAAAAATTGTACCAATCATGGACCCACTTGCCTTCCTACCTATCCACATCCCACGATCATCTAGTCTGTCTGTCTGTCTGTCTGTCTTGCCATCTGTCTGTGTGTTTATGTGTCTGTCCATCTCTCCGTCTATCTGTATGTCTGTCTGTCTGTTTGTTTGTCTGTCTATGTGTCTGTCTGTTGTCTGTCTGTCTGTCCATCGGTCTGCCTGTCTGTGTGTCTATCTGTCTGTAGGTATGTGTATATGCCTGTCTGTTGGTCTGTCCATCTGTTTGTCTGTCTGTCTATGTGTCTGTCTGTCTGTCCGTCTGTCTCTCCATCCGTCTCTCTCCATCCGTCGTCTCTCTCCATCCGTCTGTATGTCTGTATGTATGTATGTTTGTCTGCCTGTGCATCTGTCCATTTGTCTGTCTGTTTGTCTGTCCGTCCGTCCATCCATCAGTCTGTCTGTCCATCCATCTGTCTGTCTGTCCATCTGTCTGTCTGTCTGTCAATCTACCTACCCACACGTTTGTCACTGTGTTTCTCTCTCAATCCAACTATCATTGTTCCTCTCTCCATCCACCCACCTGTCTAATTCATTTCAAGTCCAATGCACCAAGTCGGTCAATCTAACATCACATTACACCAATCCTACACACACACACACACACACACACACACACACACACACACACACACACACACACACACACACACACACACACATGCACGCGTGCGTGCACACACACAGACACACAGACACAGACACAGACACACACACACGCACACACACACACACGCACACACACACACACACACACACACACACACACACACACACACACGAGAGAGAGAGAGAGAGAGAGAGAGAGAGAGACAGACAGACAGACAGACAGACAGACAGACAGACACAGACAGGCACACACACACACCACACACACACACGCACGCACGCATGCACACACACACACACACACACACACACACACACACACACGAGATATCATTGTATCATCTGCTTTACTCACAGTCATCAGTAAACTATACAAAAAAGAGCATCAACTCAGTAGAACAGGAAAAAAAGATACAGAGCAGCTCTACCAGCATTCGTACAAAATAATTTAGACGGCAATACTGCATGCAATATATTTACTCGGTCACCACACAACGACTGGTGTTGATCAATGAACGGCAAGAAGGTCGACAAAACTGAGAAGCCTGAGAGAGATCACAAAATGGCTGACAACACAGAATGTGATGAAAGACAAAAATATAAAAAAGGAATAAACAAACAAGTAAACAAACAAATAAACATACCAATAAATAAACAAACAAACAAATAAACAAACAAATACACAAACAAATAAACAAACAAATACACAAACAAATACACAACACAAATAAACAAACAAATAAACAAACAATTAAACAAACAAATACACAACACAAATAAACAAACAAATAAACAAACAAATACACAAACAAATAAACAAACAAATAAACAAACAAATAAACAAACAAATAAAAAACCAAATAAACAAACAAATAAACAAACAAATAAAAAACCAAATAAACAAACAAATAAACAAAGAATTAAACAAACAAATAAATAAACAAATAAACAAACAATAAACAAACAATTAAACAAACAAGTAAACAAGCAGACAAACAGACAGACAAACAAACAAACACACAGACAAACAAACAAAATGGAATTAAATATGAGCAAACCAGACAATGCAAAGAACAGCATTGCTCGTGCATTGTCGGTCTCACCTCAAACGTATGCAACTTCGAATCTCTTCGTGTGCTGTGTGTGCTGTGTGTGCTGTATTTGATGTTCAAACGGTGAATCTCGTCCATCGATTTCTGTGCTACTTAGAGAGCTGATATTCACATCAATTACGACCCCAGCAGCCGCACTGTTTTCTTCAATAGCGTATTCTATGAGAGAAGGTTTGTCTATAGTAAACCGAGGAAGAACTACTAATTGTACAGACTGACTGTGTTGAATGCATCTCAAAATACATTGTATTGGAGGGATGCATCTCACAACACATTAGACTATTGTATTGGAGAGATGCATCTCACAATACACTAGACTACTGTATTGGAGGAATGTATCTCACAATACATTAGACTATTGTATTGGAGGGATGCATCTCACAATATAGACTACTGTAATGGAGGGATGCATCTCACAATACACTAGACTACTGTAGTGGAGGGATGCATCTCACAATACACTAGACTATTGTATTGGAGGGATGCATCTCACAATACACTAGACTACTGTAGTAGAGGGATGCATCTCACAATACACTGACTATTGTATTGGAGGGATGCATCTCACAATACATTAGACTATTGTATTGGAGGGATCATAGCTTACCATTCAGTGTCGGTGCAACATCTTCCAAGTCTATTGTATCATCCTCAACAGCCTGTCTTATCATCACGTCTTCATCCTCTGGAACGTCTCCTCTTCTTTTCTCCTCATTCGTCTCTAACCTCACATCATCGATAACTGTTGTAACATCTTCCTGCAACTCTTCCGTATTTGTTTTCTCTTCCACATGAGACTGACTGGTGCTACTGTCATCAACTCTCTGTATAACTTCAGTAGCTGATACTTCAGACTGTTCAGGTTGTGTTGTCTGATTAGTTACAGATGTGCTCATCATGTTTGGTCGATTTGCTAAAAGACATTTAGAAGACAAAGTGCACTATTTTAATAACTGGAAAGTTTCAATAATGTTGTCACTAGACTATTGTATTAGAGGGATGCATCTCACAATACACTAGACTATTGTATTGAAGGGATGCATCTCACAATACACTAGACTATTGTATTGGAGGGATGCATCTCACAATACACTAGACTATTGTATTGGAGGGATGCATCTCACAATACAATAGACTATTGTATTGGATGCATCCAATACATCAGACCATTGCACTACAGTACAGCAATATTTTCTTGTATCACTTGCTGTCATACTTTACCTTCTTCAGTAGGCGTAAGAACAGTAGTTCCCTCTGAATGTGACATCAGTCGTTTCGATCGATTATACTGAGACATTTTACGCTTAGGAGGAGCAACAGCTTTTACTACACAATCAATGACAGCCCAACATAAAGTACAATTGACAACCAAACTGATGACCTAGTATCTAACCATGAAACAGATGGTTGAACATAAAGTCTTGAAAGCGACGTGCATAAAAGCTCGGGCGATGAACAGACACTGTGTCCTAAAAAATAGAAAAGTTGCATTAACGAAAAGATGGACAAACAAATAGACAAACAAACAAACACACAAGCACATAAAGAGACAAACATATAAAAATCGGACTCTCCACATTGACACAGTTGTCTACCCCGTCATGTACAAGAGCCTTGAACGAGTGCTCCAATTTTTTCTTCAGCCTGTAGCTCT
>NC_085096.1:2007500-2012500 GCF_963422355.1 Corticium candelabrum
AAATGAATGGTCGTAGGAGTAATGTAACACGTACGTAGTGTTTCGGCACGGTCTTCCACAGCGGCTGCCATAAGAGTGAGACGAGGAATATAAAAACGGGTGGCTGACAAGCCAAAATATTTCAGTGACACAGCCCCGAAAGATATCAATAAGTGCACCACATTCCACAGATATCCCGTATGTCATTAGACAATGTCCCGTATTAAATCAATCGGGATTCGTCATACGAATCACTGATCAACAGTTTTTATGTCATGGATTGTTTGGAGTGTAAGCTGTTAGTACTATTTTTAGCTTTCGTCGCCGTTATTAGCACGTTTGCGTTATATGCAGGTGTTTAGCAGGAAAGAAAGGCACACCCACGCGGAAGTAGTGTAGCTAAGTGGTTGTTGTGGTTGTTGGGGTTAGACGGAAGGGTGGTCATAGTGCATGTAGGTATGTTAGTCTTCAGGAAGTCTCCCGCTTTCTCTACTGGTAGCTATGTCAACGTTACGTCCCGTATAATAACCCATTAATTTGTAGCTTGCAGTTTAGGTACTTTTAGGTAAAACATTGTGTGCTTACTTTGTGTGTGTGTTGACCTTCTTGCCTTTTAGTCGGTCGACCACTTGGCTTGTCTGTCTGTCTGTCTGTCTATCTGTATGTCTATCTGTCTGTCTGTCTGCTTGTGTGTTGTCTGGTTGTCTGTATGTATTAGTATGTATATTGTATGTATGTGTATATGTATGTCTGTTTGTCTGTCTGTTTGTGTTTGTTTGTCTTTCTGTGTTTCTGTCTGTCTGTCTGTCTGTTTGTCTGTCTGTCTGTCTGTCTGTCTGTCTATCTGTATGTCTATCTGTCTGTGTGTCTGCTTGTGTGTTGTCTGGTTGTCTGTATGTATTAGTATGTATATTGTATGTATGTGTATATGTATGTCTGTTTGTCTGTTTGTGTTTGTTTGTCTTTCTGTGTTTCTGTCTGTCTGTCTGTCTGTTTGTGTGTCTGTCTGCCTGCCTGTCTGTCTTTCTGTCTGTCTGCATGTGTTTGTCTAGTTGTATGTATGTATCAGTATGTATATTGTATGTATGTGTACATGTATGTATGTCTGTCTGTGTGTTTGTCTGTCTGCTTGTGTTTGTTTGTCTTTCTGTGTTTCCGTGTGTCTGCCTGTCTGTCTGTCTTTCTGTCTGTCTGCTTGTGTTTGTCTGTTTGTCTGTCTGTCCATCTGCATTTTGTCTTTCTGCAATTTCAGTACTTCATTCTATTGCTGTTTTTATTAGAAGAAGTTTGTAGGCAGATATGGATGGCTACTCTGATGATGCATTCTCTGAGGACTCGGCGGAAATTAGCGTGATGTCAGCTGGGAGTGTTCAACATGCACCTCACCCTCCACCGAAACGAAAACTGAAACAGAAGTCGAAGCATCTGACCTCCAGACAGTCTAAGTATGGTGAGTACTATGGCATGCAATTTGAAGGGATACACCTCACGATACATTAGACTATTGTATTGGAGGGACGCATCTCACAATACATTAGACAATTGTATTGGAGGGATGCATCTTACAATACATTAGACTATTGTATTGGAGGGATGCATCTCACAATACACTAGACTATTGTATATTGGAGGGATGCATCTCACAATACATTAGACTATTGTATTAGAGGGATGCATCTCACAATACACTAGACTATTGTATTGGAGGGATGCATCTCACAATACATTAGACTATTGTATTGGAGGGATGCATCTCACAATTTATATATATTTTTCAGTACTGTCATCAAAAGCACAAGGCAAATTACAAGCAAACTACGACACGAACTAAAATTCAAACTACAATGCAAACTACAATGCAACCAACACACACACACACACACACACACACACACACACACACACACACACACACACACACACACACACACACACACACACACACACACACACACACACACACACACACACACACACACACACACACACACACACACACACACACACACACACACACACACACACACACACACACACACACACACACACACACACACACGAATCACAATACACTAGACTATTGTATTGGAGGGCTGCATCTCACAATACACTAGACTATTGCATTGAAGGGATGCATCTCACAATGCACTAACTATTGTATTGGAGGGATGCATCTCACAATCCATTACGTTATTATATTAGACTAACACATGTTAATCAACACATCCTAATTTATAGTTTCTTTAGTTTCTCCTTATGTTCATCGGCCATCAGCTCCCCTACCACCAAACGACAAACCTCCACCTCACTCACTTCGTGCGGCATCATTCAACAAAACAGCAAGAGAGCATTGGATATCAGCATTACAAACAAACAAAGGTAACTAATACAGTTACATTTGGTGTACCTAGATGCACAAGAATTTTTCTGTTTTGAATTTTGTTTTCAACTTGGCAGGCATCAGCAGTGAGAGTGTTGGCACAAACACGTGGCGTGGCTCTAAGAGTCGGCCGTCATCTGGTAGTAATGCTTCGACGTTTCTTCAAGACCTTTTGCTGGTGTGTGTGTGTGTGTGTGTGTGTGTGTGTGTGTGTGTGTGTGTGTGTGTGTGTGTGTGTGTCTCTGTCTGTCTGTCTGTCTGTCTGTCTGTCTGTCTGTCTGCCTGTCTCTTGTGTGTGTGTGTGTGTGTGTGTGTGTGTGTGTGTGTGTGTGTGTGTGTGTGTGTGTGTGTGTGTGTATCTGTTTGTCTGTCTGTCTGTCTGTCTGTCTGTCTGGCTGTCTGTCTGTCTGTCTGTCTGTCTGCTTGTGTGTGTGTGTGTGTGTGTGTGTGTGTGTGTGTGTGTGTGTGTGTGCGTGTGTGTGCATGTGTGTGTGTGTCACTGACATTCGAGTCATTTTTGTCGATAGGGAAACAGCAAGTCCATGATGAAACCTTCACAGACAGCAGGCACGATAATTTGTGTCAAACCATTCACTTGCTTGTCTGACTGTTTATTCATTTGTTTGTTATTTAGTTTGTTTGCATTCTTGTGTTTGTGTTTGTTTGTTTGTGTGTGTCTGTTTTTTTGTTTGTTTGTGTGTGTCTGTTTTTTTTGTTTGTTTGTGTGTGTTTGTTTGTCTGTTTTTTTTGTTTGTTTGTGTGTGTTTGTTTGTGTCTGTTTGTGTGTGTTTATCTGGTTGTGTCTGTCTGTTTGTTTGTGTTTGTTTGTTTATTTGTTTGTGTGTTTGTGTGTGTCTGTTTGTTTGTTTCCTTGTGTTGTGTCTTTTGGTTGTCTGCTTGTTTTGTGTGTTTGTGTTTGTATGTTTGTGTATGTTTGTTTGTTTGTGTGTTTATGTTTATCTGTTTTGTGTGTGTGTCTCTGTATCTGTTTGTTTGTGTGTTTATGTTTATTTTTCTTTTTTATCTGTTTGTTTATGTTTGTTTGTGTTATTTGTTTGTTTTTGTTTGTTTGTTTTTTGTTTGTATTTTTGTTTGTTTGTTTGACAGTTTGTCTAATCCACTTGTTGTTTATATCATTGCAATCGTACTTACTGATCTCTCCTTTCTCAATCAGGTGTGCATACATTTCCCACTTCTACTCCATCGTACAAGCCCCAAGAAGACATGCACGATGAAATACAAGAACTCAAAAAGGTCACACAAAAAACAATCTTTCACTCCACATTTCCACCATCAATCCACATAGATATACATTTCCGGTTGATATCAATTTGTTCAAAATTGTTTTCTTGTTTGTTGTTCTCTCCAGAGGATCCAGACGCAGAAAGAAGAGAAGAACCATTTGGTGACTCGAGTGAGACGTTTGGAGGAAGATGTGAGGAAGAAGGTGGGTTTTACTGATTTGTTGGTGTTGGGTGGAATGGTTGGTTGACGGATTTTTTGACTTAGGAAAAGAAGATAGAAGATATGATGAGTGCAGGATACATTGGTGTAAGTTGGAATTTGGTAGTTTGTGTTTGTATGGATTGATTGCACACACACACACACACACACACACACACACACACACACACACACACACACACACACACACACACACACACACACACACACACACACACACACACACACACACACACACACACACACACACACACACACACACACACACACACACACACACACAGCAGCCACACAAATAGAGGGGCAATGAGCCAGGCACTAATGATCACAAGTACAAGGCAGTCAGGCTTATTTACAGTCACTGACATGACACACAACATTACTGTCTAACAAGATGAATGCTATTCTTAACCGTTCAGCCATGCCAACGTGCCACAGTTGCCAACACAGAATCACAGCAGTAGATGATGACATGCAAGACGTCTGGATATTTCAGGATGGGATTTGCATGCCTGTTTGTAGGTGCATCCTAAAGGCTATAGATAGACCATTGACAAGGGTGTATATGTGTTAAGACTTCCTGTGTGCATGTTTGTGGTGAAAGGTGTGGTCTTATGTGCATAATTAGCGCGCGTTAGCAACGGTTTAGCGCGCGTTAAAATTGTAACTTTGTAGTGCACGTTAATATAACAATTAAAATTTAATAGCAATTTGTAGTATAAGTGTACATAATTAATAACCATGTTAGTAATACGGCACATTATTAAATTATGTGTTGAAAGAGATCGGGTGTTTTTTCGTTGGTGAGAAGGTTTTTCTGGTTGCTGATCTTCTGTATGTTCATGGGCTGACTTGTTGTGTTTGTGTCAACATAGTGTGGTGTGCAGTAATGTAGAGGCGTGTTTGTCTGTTAGGCTTCGGACATCACGAGGTCAAGAGCAGACAAACGAAGCGACTCTAGTGCAGTAAGTCAAGAAACAATGAGACATAAATACATTTTTCAAGACATAAAGGATACATCTCACAATACACTAGACTATTGTATTGGAGGGATGCATCTCACAATACACTAGATTATTGTATTGGAGGATGCATCTCACAATACATGGTGTAGACCCATTTATTGAAATAAACAGGGAGCAACTAGCTAGTGCCAGGCCAACGCACGTAACAATAG